>NC_134494.1:22683206-22708206 GCF_040206685.1 Ascaphus truei | reverse complement strand
GGTCTATGTGACAGCTGAGGAAGTGGCAGGTCGGGTGTCGCCTTCGGCCTCGGCGGCTGTCGTTGAGGTTCACAGGGTCACCGGGTGTCAGTGAGGGGTTCTGGACACAGGGGAGGGAGGAGTGGGGGCGGCTAGTGATGCGGCGGGTCACCGGGTGTCAGTGAGGGGGTCAGACACGCCGGGACATGGGGGCAGCGGAAGCCTCAGATCAGTGGCTGTCGGTGAAGGAGGAGACCATCTTCTTACACATCGGACTGAGCTGCCACGCGGGGTCACGGAGACCGGGGACACGGAGTTGGAGGTGAGATCGGGAGTGAGTGGGAAGATTGGGGTGAGGGGTGGTCACGGAGGACGGGAGAGATTGGGGTGAGGGGGGGGTCACGGAGGCCGGGAGAGATTGGGGTGAGGGGGGGGTGACGGAGGCCGGGAGAGATTGGGGTGAGGGGGGTCACGGAGGCTGGGAGAGATTGGGGTGAGGGGGGGTCACGGAGGCTGGGAGAGATTGGGGTGAGGGAGGGTCACGGAGGCTGGGAGAGATTGGGGTAAGGGGGGGTCACGGAGGCTGGGAGAGATTGGGGTGAGGGGGGTCACGGAGGCTGGGAGAGATTGGGGTGAGGGGGGGTCACGGAGGCTGGGAGAGATTGGGGTGAGGGAGGGTCACGGAGGCTGGGAGAGATTGGGGTAAGGGGGGGTCACGGAGGCTGGGAGAGATTGGGGTGAGGGGGGGGTCACGGAGGCTGAGAGAGATTGGGGTGAGGGGGTGGCGGGTGGCTCGATGGAAGGGGAGGCGACAGATGGCCCTGCAGGGGCCTGAGGCAGACAGGCGCGGAAGGGGCTGGTCGCCGGAAAGGGGAGGAGTGAAAGCTCTGAGGAGGGAAAGTTTAGTATTACTGAGAGGCGGGGGAGGAGCGAAGGCGCTGCTCAGAGAGCCGGAGGTGGGGTAATCTCCCCCAACAACATGAACCCGCCTCCGGCTGTTTTTTTTTTATCTCCAGCGCGAGCGCGGGAAAAACAGCAGCGCGAGCGGGGAAAATTAAAAAAACAAACACGTGTGCTGCTTGGGCCAATATTTACTCGCCCGGAGGTTAAATCCTTTCGCCCCTGGCGTGTAAATGTATATGTTTGTCGAACACTGTATATATATATATATATATATATATATATATATATATATATATATATATATATATATATATATATATATATATATAGACAAAAAAGAAAAAAGTAGCGCCAAAAGGTGAATATTAGTGTACCAATATATGACAATAAATGTGATTGTATAATTAAAGCTAAAAATAATAAAACAATTAATAGTGTACAGCAAGCAGCATTAAACTAGAACAATCATAAGGATAACACAAGATAACATATAAATAATAAAAAGTCCAATGTCCAAAACCTGTGTAAAGTCCTGACAAATAGCACCAGAACAAATGTACAGATCCCAGGGGTCCACGGCAGCTCTCACATGGAGTAACCAGCTCCACAGCAGAATCTATAGAAAAAACAAAACAGAGAGCGCACGCCCCATAGTGTAACACTGTAACATTTAATGTTGGGGAAGGGTGGATGGAGGGATTAAAAACACTCACAAGGTTTAAATGAATATAAAGCAATTTGTGATATATAATCACCACCAGGCATGTCCAAACTGCAGCAGGGAGTCCAAAAATCGCTGGATATGGTCACTCACACAGCGCTGTCCCTCCGGTTCACTCGAAATCCTCCAAAGTAATTTGGTATCAGAGTTGGCCTTGAATTCACTGCATGTGCTCCCCGGCCGTAAAGGAGCACACTACGTGATGACGTAATGTCGTAGGTGACGTCCCTGACGCGTTTCGTCGCAACAAATGCAACTTTATCAAAGGGAATGTCCCTGAACAAGATTAACACTGTTTATGTACTGGACGGTCCCAAATTTAATTGGTTGGTGGTTCAAATGGATGTCCCACCCCTAATTCTGATCGTAACTGCGGGCTAATATAATTTTATTTCCCCAAAGTAGTTCGAATTAACTCATTATTATCTAGATAGTTCTTATAGGTATAAATGAATCATGGTATAGATAGACTCACCAGTAACATTAACAGTGCTAAGACACAAGATACTAATATACTAATACACACTCTGCCTAAATGAGTATAACATACAACAGGTAGTCGATGAATTATCAAGAAATATCTGCAATACAAAACAACTTAAAACAATATATATGTGTAAAATGTGTTACACTATTTATGCTCATAGCATAAACAACAATGTTATAAGCAACAATTTTATTCCACTTAATTAAAAACCTTTAAACTTCTATTGTAGTTAATCAATTATTTCTTTCTTAAAAAAAAAAAAAAATCAACAATTATAAAAATATAAAATATTTGGTATACGAAAACAATAATTAAGTCTATATATTTGAATAAAGAGGACCAAACTCTCAAATCTGATTATACTAGTGTGATAACACACAAATGCATGCATTAAAATGATAAAAATGAATCTAAAATGTCCACATGATTTAATTGGGGGGATAAGCTGATGGGGGAGGGGAGGGGAGGGGGGGGAGAGAATGGGGGTGGGTGGGGGGGGGTTTAAGGGTCGGAAAGGAAAGGAAAGGGGGGGGAGAGATGGGGGAGGGGGGGTGGAAAGGAAAATTCGGGGGAGGGAATTACTACGTTGGATGGATTGGGCTAAGGAGGGGGATGGCAAAAAGAAGCAGCAGAGATTGACTCAGAGATACTACACCCAAGATGGATATACAGACCTATACCAGAGTACTGGTATCTAAACATTCATTTAGACCACCGGGGGTGAGTGTCCCCAACCGGTGTATCCAAAAGGTCTCCCTTCTACAGAGTGATTTGAAACGGTCCCCTCCTGATTCACTAAAAGGAATGTGTTCGATACCCATAATTTTTAAGGATTCAGGATCCTTATTATGTATGTTAGAAAAATGTCTTGGTAGACTATGGGTACCAACACCATTTATCACATTCCTCCTGTGCTCCAGGAATCTGGTACTAAGGAGCCGAGTGGTGCGGCCTACATATTGGAGGCCGCATCCACATTGTATTAAATAAACGACAAATGTGCTGAGGCAATTAAAATTGCCCCTCACATTGTGTCGTTCATCTTTGTGAAGGGAGGCAAACTCCATGGTGGTATTACAGTAAGATGTTTGCACGTGATGCAACGGCCCCTGCCACATCTGTGATTACCAATAAGGTTCACTGAGATGGCACCGGCAGCCGCAACCGTAGGTTTAAGTTTGCTTGGAGCTAGAATGTTCTTTATGTTTTTAGCTTTCCTACTGTATATACAATGGGGATCGTCTCAGGAATAATGTTCTCCAAATGGGGATCACATTTCAAAATACTCCAATGGGTATTTAATATGCCCTTTATGGACCTGTGGGATTGGTTAAAAGTCGTAATAAACCTAGAAATTCCATCTACTTGTGGTGATCCATTTCTTGGAGTATTATATTTTGTATTTTTGTTTTTAATAATACACTTTTTAAGTAATAATGACCTGTCAGATACCATCACCTTGTTGAGAGAGTCAGATACCAGGTCAGGGTTATATCCCTTCAGCAGAAACTTTTCACTCAGTTCTTTGGATTGGTGACCAAAGTCACTTTCCCTGGAACAGTTCCTTTTAAGACGATGAAACTGTCCCAGGGGGATGCTTCTAAGCCACTGTGCATGGTGATTACTTGAAGCATGAACATAATTGTTCACTGCAACAGGCTTGAAATATGTGGTGGTAATGATATTACCTTCTGGATCGGCAGTTAATACTAGATCCAGAAATACCACAGATGTAGGACTGATTTCAAATGTAAATTTCAAGCCCATGGCATTCTGATTGAAGGAAGTGAGGACATTACAAAAAATAATCAAACTCACTTGTGTAAACCAATTGCAAACATGCAGTCACAAACAGGTGGCGTTGGTCACATGCAGCTGACCGAAACGTCGGATGTAGTGCCTTGGTTTTGTTACCTCAATATATTGACATTTCAACTTGGCTGTGTGCTGTCTCTTCTTTCCGGATCAAGATCTTGTAATATCTGCTGTATTTATTACGCATATGGGATAAGCATCAGTGTTTCAGTGTTTACAGAGTGCCTGCGGCCTTGTTTCATTTATATATATATATATATATATATATATATATATATATATATATATATATATATATATATATATATAGCAACTGTAAATATTACTGTATGCTCATTTGCATGTCTTAGACAGGTCTGCAACCCTGTCTTTCCCCATTGTCACCCAGCATACAGCGCTTCCACTGCAGCAAGGGATTCTGGGAAATGACATGCAAATGAGCACTCAGTGCCACCTTTTGTCTCAAGCTCGTATTACACAAGCCAATCCTCAAGCCAATGCATGCTGTTTTAAACACAGCTTTTAAACAGAGGCTGGGATGAGATGCAAAGCCATTAGACCTACTCACATACATGTTTTTTTTTTTCCTCCCGAGAGGGTACACCCTCTCGCTCATCGGATCCCAGACCACTTCAGTGGATAGGGAGCTTGCCCTTGGACTGTCCAACCGAAATCAGACCCGCAATCAGTGCCCAGTTTCCCTGAAGTTTCAGCCCGAAAGCCTAGGTCTCCAGGGACATTGATGCCTTCCTCCGTTAGGATTCAGGACATCCGTCTCTTCCTCCCTCTGGCCCGAGGCCCGCAAGGGAGTTCGCATCATCTCCCCTCTTTCGAGGGTTGTGCGGGTGCACCCCAGCCCCGAAGGGCTGGTTGTTCGAATGCCATCCCCCCTTAGCCCGAAGGCTCAGGGGTTCTGTGGTCCGGGGTCTGGACACCACCTCTCAACGAGCTAGAGGGCCAAATGCTTGCCACAGACCTTTCCTACTGAAACCCCAGATAGGATAGTACTGCATTTGGTCATAGCTGTGCAGGTCGAGAGGAGCACTCATATCGCCTTGATCTTAGCCAAAAGGCCGAGAAGCGATCATCTACTCATGTTTCAACCTTGATGGGTATCATCAGTGTGAGGCTGGTCTTAATGGCAAAGCAGGTTTGAGACTAGACTAGGTAATCACCACTGTCATTAAGGTTATGGTGGGTAAAAAAGTGACAAAAACCCTCCACAGTAAAGCATATAGCAACTGTAAATATTACTGTATGTTCATTTGCATGTCTTAGACAGGTCTGCAACCCTGTCTTTCCCTTTCCCCAAACCGCATGTAGGATTCCCAGTGGCGTCTCTCCTCCGTTCTAAACATGCCTCTGTAAGCTTCTGGAGTGAGGGCATACTGTGTGAGTAACAAGGCTTTAATGTGTCTGTAGTCATTGCCATCCATAGCGGGGAAAGCCTGGAGGGTCTCCAGAGCAGCGCCAGACAATAACGGTATTAAACTTAAAACCCAGTCCCATTCTAGCACCTGGTACCTGTGACATTGAGTTTCAAAAATCTTTAGGTATCCGTCAATTTTATCCATGACATTAACGAATTTGCAAAGTTGTTGTGGTCCACTCGGAGGGCGAACTGCTCTCCGTTATCAGGATGGGAGCATGGGGCTGGTGACCTTTATGCAGCTGCAAGCAGCTGAATCGTTTCGGCAAGGGTTGCCCCCTCTCCCCATGAAGCAAGAAGTGCAGTATGTCCGGGGGTTGAGAGATCGCTAGCCACTGGTGCTACCACAGCTGCACTCCCTATAACTGGCCCCCCAACAATGTCCATGTTGATGCCCGCTTCCTCCCCATGTCCTTCCACCTCCACCGGGGCTGGAATAACCTCCTGCACCCCGGGTGGACTAGTGGCCACTGCAAGTGCAGCTGTATATTTCCCTCCAGTGAAACAATACTGGCTTCATGAGTCTCTAAGTCCTCCTCAAGCAACAGATTTGAATGACCGTCATAGGTAGACCATAGCTCTCACACCAGGCAACAATTCTGGTTCAGTCCCATGACTGGTACCGATCTGACCATCTGTACATGTTCGTGTGGTACTAAACTGTATGTAGGATTCCCAGTGGCGTCTCTCCTCCGTTCTAAACATGCCTCTGTAAGCTTCTGGAGTGAGGGCATACTGTGTGAGTAACAAGGCTTTAATGTGTCTGTAGTCATTGCCATCCATAGCGGGGAAAGCCTGGAGGGTCTCCAGAGCAGCGCCAGACAATAACGGTATTAAACTTAAAACCCAGTCCCATTCTAGCACCTGGTACCTGTGACATTGAGTTTCAAAAATCTTTAGGTATCCGTCAATTTTATCCATGACATTAACGAATTTGCAAAGTTGTTGTGGTCCACTCGGAGGGCGAACTGCTCTCCGTTATCAGGATGGGAGCATGGGGCTGGTGACCTTTATGCAGCTGCAAGCAGCTGAATCGTTTCGGCAAGGGTTGCCCCCTCTCCCCATGAAGCAAGAAGTGCAGTATGTCCGGGGGTTGAGAGATCGCTAGCCACTGGTGCTACCACAGCTGCACTCCCTATAACTGGCCCCCCAACAATGTCCATGTTGATGCCCGCTTCCTCCCCATGTCCTTCCACCTCCACCGGGGCTGGAATAACCTCCTGCACCCCGGGTGGACTAGTGGCCACTGCAAGTGCAGCTGTATATTTCCCTCCAGTGAAACAATACTGGCTTCATGAGTCTCTAAGTCCTCCTCAAGCAACAGATTTGAATGACCGTCATAGGTAGACCATAGCTCTCACACCAGGCAACAATTCTGGTTCAGTCCCATGACTGGTACCGATCTGACCATCTGTACATGTTCGTGTGGTACTAAACTAAGTGACAAATGAGAACCTGTGCTTCCTTTGCTTTGTAAAACGTGTGTACGTTACCACTGGTTTTGAGATCTCGCAATCTACGAGTTTCTCTATATGTTAGAAGACCCCGAAGGATTTAAAAACATAGCGCTCAATGATCCCACTTCTGTCACCAGTAAATAAGCCTGTCACGGGAGACCAGGCATTTACACCTTTTTAACCGGGATCATAACATTGAGCAAAACCAAATGATAAAACAAATTGTCATTTATTCCATTGAAACAGACGTACACACAGTGGATTACAATTTGCAAGAGAAAGACACACATACTGGGGGTCTGGGGGAAAAAGTAGACTTTCCTAGCTTCTACAGTCCATAAAGCAAAGTTTGCAGTTGACCAGGACTTAGCCCGAGATGTCCTGGAACTCAAATCGGCATGAAGCTCCTGAAGCCACTGCTGTATCTCTTCCGGAGATACCAAAAACTCTTGACCGGGAGGTAGTACCAAACGTCTTGGTGCTCTTTTCGCCTTGTGCAGTAGTTCCAGCCGCGACCGCTACGTTCTCTTCTCAGAACTTGGCCCTGAAAAGTGGGACTTCAAAAATTTCTTGCCTTGAAATTTCTGAAGCCGGCTCGCGTCTATTTCTCCAAGAGCATCTATTGGTGATTTCAAATTTGCCGCTGCTGTCTTGGTGCTCGAAATGTTAGTGAATCTCAACACTGAATTGGCTGCTGTGTTTCTTATAGTATTTTGGAGTTCATTCACAAAATACTACAGCCAATCCCAGCAGGACTTTACAACCAGCCAATTAGTTGCCTGCCAGTCTTCTGAAGCCGGGCAAGCGGATCTTCTGAATGAAACAAGGGCATGCATGGGTTTGCCACCTTAGCCACTTGTCATGCAAAGCCACCCGCGGGGCTAGGAGCCTCCAAGTCTGGAACGGCGAATACTCACCGGCATGACTTGCATTGATCCCAGGACATGGGTACTTCACCTAGCCAACCTGCCCAAATGTTCTTCACACCTCTGGCAGCATCTGTGGCTTTCAAGTCTGGACTCTGAGTAGACACAGTGGCACCACAGTTTGGAAGCCCCCTGGCTAACTCAGATTACCGACTTTGAAAGTCCCAGCTTATTTTATAGTGCACAAGCATAATACATTTTAAACATACCCGTTTAATAAAATATACTTTACACTTTTAATCTGTCTAAGTCTTTTGGCTATGAGGGGTAGAATGGGGCTATTAACTTTTATTCCCACTAGCCATATCGCTCACACAATGCAAACCTGACTTAGACTTTAAAACCCTTATAGCCCTGTGGGTTATTACACATTAATGAAACAACATATTTTTCACCATATTTCTTCTACGTCCCAGAGTAGAAATAAAAGATGCTTAGGTTCATTCTCAGAGCTGTATCTCCTTTCTTTAGTGAAAACTGGACTTAGGTTTCATAAAAACTCTCGCAACCTCATATATGGTTGGAGTATCCCCCAGAACCTCTATACTGGTTCTGGGTAACTGGGCATATACTTGGTGGACCCTCACTAACTTAGGGACCTCTGACTGTACCCGGGATACACATATCCCTATGCCCCTCATTTACCTTTCTGGTCTGTGCTGAAGCAGGGAAACCTGGCGGCGAGTCCCGTAACTGTTTTCAAGGAAGGATTTTGACCAGAGTGGTGTGTCTACATGTCCCCAGGATTCTGACCTGATTCCCGGATACATTTTTGGGGTGGCCAGCAACTCTGGACCCCGGTCTCCTAGACACAATCTGCTAACACTTTTATCGCAAACCTCCCCGTGTAACTCATAGCCTCTGAATATCCACTGGTTAGCACTTCTGGAAAGGTAAAACACACAAATTCTTTATTGTCACACAGTCATGCATTTCATGCACGACAGACAGGTTCAAGAGCTGACACTCTAAAACCCCAAATATGGCTCAGAGGTAACCAGCCGGGCATAATACCTTTGTTGATGGCCTGGTTACCCCCTCACCATCACAAGTACTATTCCTTTTCAGGCGTCTCCACCTCTTTTCTCCCTCTTTCTGTCGTGGTCCCACACATCTCTTTCCATGGCACACTGCTCTTCTCACTCTATACCTCTTCCCTTGGCGAACTAATACCTTTTTTTGTCTTTCACTATAATCTCTTTGCTGATGACACTCAAATCTACTGTACCTCTCCTCTTCTGTCTTCTCCCCCTCTCTCCTGTCCAGTGTCACCAATTGTCTCTCTGCTAATCTCCTGCTGGATGTACCACCGTTACATGTCCAAAACAGAATTAATAATCTTTCCCCTTTCCACTGTCACCCCTCCAACCCCAACTATTAATAATGCCATAATCTCATCAACACACCAAACCAGTGCCAATGGGTCATCTTTGACGCTGCCCTCTCGTTCATTCCTCACATTCAAGCCTGCAATAAGTCCTGTCGCCTCCACCTCTGAAATATTGCTCGGATACGCCCTTTGTTCCCCCTCATGATGCAACAAAAATCCTAATTCACTCACCCTGTCCCGCCTTCACTACTGCAACTTTCTCCTGGTTGACATTCCCCACGTCCGCCCGTCCCAATTCCAATCCATCCAAAATGCTGCTGACAGACTCATCGACCTCACCCACTGCTCCACTTCTTCTGCTCCACTATACAAATCCCTACACTGGCTGTGTCAAGGGAGACCAGGGTTATTAACACCTTTTCCTACAGGGATCATCAGATTGAACAAGACACAGCAGTAAAATAAATTGTAATTTATTCCAGCATTTGACATACACACAAAGTAACACAATTTACACGGTTAACACACTTACTGGGAACGGGGCTAATGGATAAAATCTTCCTTAGAACGAAATTGTCACAAATGACATCTGTAGGAGCCCTTTCCAATAACCAGGAAGTACTCACGAAAGTCCTCGAATGCAATTCGTCATGCAATCCCAACCGCGACCGCTACAGTACGTCCTCAAAAAGCGGGATTTAGAAAAATGTCTGTCAACATCTCTGAAGCCAGCTCGCGTCTATTCTTCACAGAGTATCTTTGAATTTGCCGCTGATGGTTTGGCACTTGGAATCTGAGTTCCTGATTGGCTGCCAGGTTTCTTATAGGTTTTAGAGTCCCATTCAGAAACCACTACAACCAATCAGCGTTTGGGAATTCTCCTGCCAGCCATCTCACCGATTTGCCGGTATTCTAAAGACGGGTGGGCACCGATTTGGATTATGCTAAGGGGCATGCGCCAACCTGGCACCTCTGCCTCTTAGCATATCGATCCCACCCGCTGTCCAGGCTCCAGTGGGATTCTTCAGAGAAGAAAAACGGAGCACTCTTTGACAAAGGGTTCCTGCCCGAAACGCGTTAGAAACTGCTTTTGTACCAAGATGCTCACCATGGATTAAAGTTGTTTTTAACCTTCTATTAATTGGTGTTCAGCCCCCATTCTTTATGCTGTGCTCCGCTTTTCTTCTCTGAAGAATCCCACTGCTGTCTTGTACACCAAGCGTGACGCACGCCGACGGATCAACCGCCTCTGAAATGTGAGTACTCCTTTCTTTACAATTAGGATTGGAAGATCATTTATTCATTTCAGATGAGTGCCAATCTCCAGGGTTATGATACAGGACTTTTGAATTTATCATTGGAGAATATATGCCACATGTCCCTACACCAGGGAGATTAAACAGGCACATTGGATTTCATGATACTCACGAGGCTGAAAAAGGTTGTTCCACAGATTTATGATCAACATTTCTCACGATATTACTTCATTATAGTATCTAAACATTGCTGAGCACCGAAATTTGGAACCTTTCCTATCTCTTCCGCTGTCCAGGCTCCGCAGAGTCTGGGGAAGGGCAAATGGTTGCCAGATAGCCCTTTGTTAGGTCAGGATGGATGTACTCAGGTATATCTGCAGTACTCCTCTTGTTCCAATACCTTGGCATTCCTGAGGCTTTCAACTCCAGGTCTCGAGTAGACTCAGTGGTACCAAGCTTGGTAGCCATCTGGTCTTTCGGAACCACGGACTTGGAATCCCACAGCCACACTTATAATGTTATAAGCATTCACATTTATTAAACAGAAGGTTTAATAAAAACTCTCTTGCTTCCTCTCTCTGGAATTCCCTACCACCCACCATCAGAGTCTTCCCCAAATTTCATACATTCAAACACTTTCTGAAAACTCATCCTTCTAAGGAAGTCTATCTGGCATACCCCTAACATCTACCCCCTCCCCCCAACCCTATTGGTACCAGCTTGCGGCTGGACCAAATTCCTTCCTGAGACACACTCCAACCCTCAATGAGCACCCACTTTGCCTTTTGTTTCAACATTACCCCTTTTCCGCTTTAGACAGCAGGCTCTCAGGGGCAGTGTCATGGTAACTTATGACAAGATATAGTGAACACCAAATATCTGGGTTGAACTGAACGAGGCTTAGATATAATAAAATATAATTTATTCCTTAAAAAGGTAAACACAGCAATATAGTACAATTAACAGACAAGAAGGTAACACTTACTTAGGGTTGGGGGATGGAGAAGTATCAGCTAGCAATTCTCCAGCAATCCGGTGACATCCCAGGTGGAATCAGAAGAACAACTAAAAACTGTAGGGTTGACACAGTTTATATACCTGTGTAACCCTATTCTTAACATTGAATACAGACTATTGGTGAACAATTATCTGTATCCAATCCCTAACGTGGAGACACAGATTAACCCATGCCCCCCAGCTAATTAGCCCATGTGTACTGGGACTCTATGGGTAGCCCCATAATTAAATCAAGGGCGATGACCAGTCTATCAAATTAAGTATCTGCATTGTTTGTAGGTGTAGACATAACACTTACAAACCACTCCAGTTTGATGATTCTCCACCCTCAGGTAACAATTAGAGTGGCAGAGTCTGTTGATTAGTACTTGATCTGTTGATTAGTACTTAGTGTAAACAATCAGGCAGGTAACTTTTGATCACAGTGCTTAGGCTCAATCAGCCGGCTGCCCTTCATGACCTATTAGCATAGCAGATGGAGTCTGCATTTTCAGGGCAGATCCAAAATACCATACATATACACTTTAATATCTACACATATTAATAAGTTCCATTCTGGTGGGCTCAGTCGGTCGAAATTTGCCAGTTTTTAATGCCTACAGTGACTCCACATATTGGCCAAATATCAACTCTCTTTGACCTCCAGAACTGAAGATACAGAAATGCACTTTAAAACATTAAAATACAGGATTATAATGAAACATGGGAACAGGGGAGCATACAGTTTCCTGACATGACAAGGTGTAAGCCACATTCCTGGACCGCAGTCCAGTTAACCCCTTGCCTCCCTGGTGAGGTCAGGGGGTGGCCATATGGGGTGCAACCCCTTTAATACCGGGCCAACCCCCCTCTCCCTCTACACCTCCCCTTCTTAATGGGTGACCTGTGGCCCACTGGCCCTAACGGGGAGTGGGGCACTGCTGGCACCCTTAATGAACTCAGTCTCAGAGGGATAGTCCTGACGTGAAAGTCCATCAGCATTGCTGTTTTCACTACCCTTTTAGTGCTGAATAGTAAACTCAAACTCTTGCAGGGCCAAGCTCCACCTTAGCAACTTGGCATTCTCCCCTGATGCCCTCTGCAGCCAACTCAGGGGGTTGTGGTCTGTGAGGACCGTGAAAGTCCTTCCATACATGTAGGGCTGGAGTTTATTGAGTGCCCACACAATGGCCAAGCACTCTTTCTCAATGGTAGCATAGGCCACGTCTCTGGGGAGTAGTTTTCGGCTGAGGTACACCACAGGGTGCTCTCTACCGTCGTCCCCCACTTGGCTCAACACAGCCCCAATGCCATAGTCCGAGGCATCAGTCTGTATAAGGAAATATTTGGTGTAGTCCGGGGCAGCCAGTACGGGGGCCCCAGCAAGCGCAGTTTTCAGTGCCTGGAAAGCAGTTTCACAGGCAGGAGTCCAGGTAATAAGCACAGGCAGTTGTTTTTTTGTCAAATCAGTCAGTGGTTTTGCCACGGCGCTGTACTGTGGGACAAATTTCCTATAGTACCCTGCAGTGCCCAAAAATGCCATGACCTGTTTCTTGGTTTTTGGAACAGGCCACTGAACTATGACTTTTATCTTGGCTGGCTCTGGTTTGAGGTGCCCTCCACCCACCCTGTGCCCTAAGTACAGGACCTCTGCCATCCCTACTATACACTTAGTGGGTTTCAAGGTAAGCCCAGCCTCCATGTCCTAAGTGGGATTCCCAGGAACTACTAAAGACAGCAATGTCATCTAAGTAAGCCCTGGCATAGCTCTGCATCCCTTCCAGTAACCTATTGACCAGGCGTTGAAAGGTAGCCGGGGCATTCTTCATCCCAAATGGCATCACTAAAAACTCATAGAGGCCACTTGGAGTGATGAATGCTGACTTCTCCCTAGCCTCCAGGGTCAGTGGGATTTGCCAATAGCCTTTGCTCAAATCCATGGTGGTCAGATACTTTGCCCCCGCAAGTTCGTCCAGTAACTCATCCATGCGGGGCATGGGGTAAGCATCTGACACCGTCCCAGCGTTGAGCAACCGGTAGTCCACACAAAACCGGGTGGTCTGGTCCTTCTTAGGGACTAGGACTACCGGGCTTGCCCAAGGGCTCTGGGACGGAGTAATTACCCCTAGGGTCAGCATCTCCTCTATTTCCCTCTCCATACTTGTCTTGACCTCTGCTGACTCTATAAGCGTGCTTATGCAGAGGCTGCAGGTCCCCTGTGTGCACTGGGTGTTTTGTGAGATGTGTGGTCCCTGGCATGTCAGTGAAGAGGGCGCTAAACTTAGCTAGCATGTCCCTGGCTTCTCCCTTCTGCCTAGCACTCAACTGTGCCCCTATGTAATCCTGCTCCACAGTGTTCCCCTGCCTAGCCTCCCCTAGGAGATCAGGCAGAGCATTGCTCGCCGGATCCTCCAGCAGTGGGTTACAAATGGCCATCACTGCTCCCATACTCGGTGCTCTGTACTCTTTCAACATGATAATGTGATATGTCTTGTGCCTCTCAGGCTCTACCTGTACAACGTAGTTGCACTCATTCATCTTTCGGATAACTGGGTACAGTCCCGACCAGGCAGCCATCAGCTTGTTCTCCCGAGTGGGTTTGAGAACAAGCACCTGCTGTCCTGGGATGAATTCTCTGCTACGGGCCTGCTGGTCATATCATTGCTTCTGCTTGGTCTGAGCGGCCCTGAGGTGGTCTTGGGCCACCCCCATGAGCATCTCTAACCGGTCTCGGAGATATACTACATACTGGATCACTGAAGCATCAGTAGCATTAGCCTCCCCTTCCCATCCCTCACGGAATAGGTCCAGAGGTCGACGTACCCTGCGGCCATATAGTAGCTCGAAGGGGGAGAAGTCTGTAGATTCCTGCGGTACCTCTCGGTAGGCAAACAGCAAATGCTGTAAATGAATCTCCCAGTCTTTCCCCTCCGCCTTTATAAAGGTCCGAAGCATCTGCTTCAGGGTACGTTAAACCTCTCACATAATCCGTTTGTCTGGGGATGGTAAGGGGTAGTGCGCCGGTGCTGTACACCGCGTGCATCCCAGAGACAATGTAACAGTTCACTCATGAACTGCGACCCCTGATCGGTTAGGATCTCACTAGGGAAACCTACCATAGAGAAAATGTTCAGCAAGGCTGCTGCCACTGTCTTGGCATCTATGGTGCCAAGCGCTACCGCCTCAGGGTGCCCGGTGGCAAAATCCACCACCGTGAGGATGTAGCGCTTCCCTGACCTGCTAGGAATCATAAGGGGTTCTATAAGGTCCATCGCTACCTTCTGGAAGGGTTCCCCTATTATCGGTAGGGGTTTCAGGGGGGCCTTCACACGGTCGCCCGCCTTACCCACTCGCTGGCAGGCATCACAAGAGCGGCAGAAATTGCCCGCATCTCGCGATGCCCCCGGCCAGTAGTAACGCTGTAATAGCCGGGCTCGCGTTCTGGTGACCCCCTGATGTCCCGCTAACGGAATAGAGTGAGCTACCCGTAACAGTTGCTGTCGGTACCCCTGGGGCACTACTAGCTGTCACTTACCGGTCACCCCCTCTTCTATCCCTGGGTTCCTTTCCTCTCTATACAGGAGTCCCTTATGCCATAGGCAGTGCTCAGTGCCTTCGCCGGGCTGAGATTCGGACGCCCGAAGTCTCACGCCGGCCAGGGTAGGGTCTGCCTTCACTGTCTCCCTAAACTGGGCTCCTAATTCTGGCCACCCCCCAGTCATGTCATTGTCCGGGGAATGGGAAAGGGTGAGGGGGAACAGTAAGTCATTCTGTGGTTGCAACTGATCCTGGCTTACCTCCCCAGGCTCCTCTGTGCCCTCCGCTAACGTTGGTCCCAAAGGCTGGGGGACTGGTGCCGCCGCCATTGCCGCTGTCTGGCTCCGGGTAACCGCCGCCACTGCAGCAGGCTTGAGCACCTTGTCGTAGGTGCAGGTCATCGGTCCCAGATCGTTGCCAAGAAGAATTTCAGCATCCAAACCGGGCAAAACCCCAACCTCCCGCACACCCTGGCCCTCCCCCAATCCAAAAAGATTCTGGCCACTTGCAAGAAACGTGGCTCTCCGTCAGCCACAGTGATCTGCATCCCAGGGCCTGGGAGCAATTCCTCTGGCCGGACCATATCAGGTCGGATCAGGGTCACTGCAGCTCCTTAATCCAGCAAGCCGACTGCTTGCCGGTCACCGACTGTAACCGGGGTGAGATGTCTGCTCCGGCCATCCGTCTGCTGCAGAGCTGCGCTGATCTGTCCTCCGCTCCTGGCTGTAGGCACAGATGAAACCGGGATAGGGGCGACATGGGACGTCTCGCTGGGAGTTGTTTCCATGACCGGTCCGGGTTCTTTGGTGGAAGCCACCCGCACGTGGGCTACCAGCTTTGCAGCTGGGGTGCGTTGCCCCTGATGGGGTACGCTGGAACACAGGGATTCCGGGCAATCTGGTCTGATGTGACCAGTGCGGTTGCAGTTATAGCACCGGCGCTCGTGCCGGAGCTCCCCCGCCTTCGGTGGACTGCTGCCCGCAGGCGGACTCTGAGTCCATTGGGTGGTATTAGCAGATTTCTTGGCCGGCGCCGGCGCTGCTGCCGCTGCTGCCGCTGCTGCCGCTGCTGCCGCCGCTGCCTTGGCTGGTGCTTTGGTGGGCATCAGGGCTCGGGCTGGCCACATAGTCATCTGCTAGCCTCGCCGCCTCCGTGTAAGTCTTGGGCTTTTTGTCGTACACCCAAGCCCTCACCGCCGGCGGGCACTGCTGCATGAGCTGCTCCTGAAAGATAAGGTCCAGCAGGCGTTGGTAAGTCCTGGCCTCATAGCCCTCCACCCAGCGTATGCCATACAAAGCCATGCGGGTCACATAGGTGACATAGGACTCCAGAGGCTGCCTCTCTTCCAGACGGAATTTACCCCGGTAGGCTTCAGAGGTAAAACCGTACTGAAATAGCAACAGTTCTTTCAGGTGGTCATAATCATCAGCATACTCCTCTGGAAGTGCCATCATCGTCTGCTTAGCCAAGCCGGACAGTAAGGGGTCCAAATGTGCAACCCTATGCTGGGGAAGCATTTTGCACCGCTGACACTGCGTTTCAAAGTTCTTTAAGAAACTGTCAATCTGATCAGTGCCTTCCACGAACTTGGTGAGACTGTGCTGGTCCAGTTTGAGTTCATCTGTGCTGTGTTGGACAGGGGGGCAATAAGCGGGTCTGTTCACTGCCATAGAGATAAACTGTAGCCGCTCCTCCGGTGTCCCTCTGTCACTCCACGCTGTAATCAGTGCCAACATTTCAGGGGTGAACGGACTGGTAGCCGCAGCCACCAGTGCCCTTCCTGTTGCACTGGTCCCGGGAGGTGCACTTGTTCCCTCCCCGGGATTCCGCCGCCCCGGCACTGGGTTCCTTCCCTGATCTCCGGACGGCTGTACAAGGGCAAGCTGAGCCGTATCCTGAGGCTCTGCCAGCCGGGCTTCATAGTCACTGATTGCTGCTATCATGTCTGCGACCGCCTGGTACTCATTCTCCAGTCCATATTCACGGCACTTGTCTTTCAGCTGAGTTCTAGTCCTCAGGTTGAATGAGCCTTCCGCTTCACTCATGGTTCTGGGTCGCAGCAGTGAGGTGGTGTTACAACTTGTGTTAACTGTTGCACTACCGTGTGTTCAATATCTTTAGTCTCAGGAACTCGCAATTACTACCGAGTTCCCACTATATTACAGTATCCCTCAGTACACTGTAATACAGGTCCAGTTCAATCCCACCCCTGCCACCAGTTTTATTATATGCCTGTGACGGGAGCTTTTGTGACAGGCTATAATAATACACCAAATAACTGGGTTGAACTGAACGAGGCTTAGATATAATAAAGTATATTTATTCCTTAAATAGGTGAACACAGCAATATAGTACAGTAACAGGCAAGAAGTAACACTTACTTGGGGGTGGGGAATGAGAAGTATCAAGTAGCAATTCTCCAGCAATCAGGTAACAATCAAGATGGTATCAGAAGACAATGAATATAGGGTTGACCACAGTTTATATATCTTTTCAACCCTATTCTTAACATTGAGTACAGGCTATTGGATAGCAATTACCTGTAGCCAAGCTTTAACGTGGGAACACATTTTAATTCATGCCCCCCAGCTAGTTAGCTCATGCGCACTAGGACCCTGAGGGTCTCATTTCTGTAGCCCCACATTTACATCAGGGATGCCAGCCAGTCTAGCAAAAGGGATATCTGGCAGGATGCCCCTTGTTCACAGGCGTAAAACCTGACACTCACAAACCACTCTAGTTTGGGGCATCTCCGCCTTCAGGAAAACAGGGAAGGTGACAAAATCCTTTGAACAGTACTTAAGTCCAAGATATTGGGTCGCCTCTCTGACCATATGCTTCCTTGTATGCAAAGGAATTTCCTCTCGGTTTTATCCCTGCCTTGGGATACAGTATTACTGTTAAAATACAAACATATTAAAATATCCGGTTCCGTTAGGTCCAGCGGGTCCAAACTACCCAGATCTCAATGCCGGAACTGGGACACCATATGGTCCAAGTTTCAGCCCACTACGACCTTCAGAACCAGAGTTACACAAATACCACTTAAACCGTTTCCTATTTTAATACAAAAAACTCTGCTGTAAATTAAATCACGGTTTTTCACTAAATCCCCATTGAAAACAATGGGCTCCGCCACCATAGACTTTCAATGGCAAACCGCCGCCGTTGGCGGCTATTGGAATCCACCGCCATAGACTTTCAATGGGGCATTGCCGCCATTGAAGTCTATGGGGTTTCTCCGCCAAAACCGGTCAATGGAAATTGGCCGCCGTTGAAGTCTATGGGAGAATTCCCGAACTTTCAAGGGGGTCCATACTCCGTCGGGTTGGTCCAAGAGGGTCAAGGATGGTTCTGCAGCCATGCCGGAGCAGTGCCTACAGGTACCCCAAACCCTGGCCCTCTGGACCCGGAGGTATGGATTTATGGTTTGTAGCTTTTCGGACTTAGTCAAATTCCTGAGCTGTTTCTGCCGCCGCCATTGGAACCTATGGCACGACCCGCTCTCTCGGCACAACCCTTCTCGGGGGTCCAGGATTCGGGGACCCGGTGGTGGTCGAGTGGGGGGAGGTCTAGGAACTAGGGGCAAAAAGAATTTTATTTCTGGGTGCCCTAGAACTGTAGATTCCCACGCCACTTAACGTTGAACTTGACTAATCAGTGATCAAAGCTCTTTTTCAGAAAAAGTATCCGCTTTGCGGTTTTGTGGTTTGGACGGCAGCCAACTTGTTCCTGGAAAGTGCCGTCGAGGAATCTCCATTGAAATCAATGAGCCCATTGACTTACAATGGGAAACTGCCGCTCCTCCTCTCGGACGCCACCTGCTGGTCTTCGAGGGAAACAGGTCCAAGATCCGCCATTGAAATGCATTGAGCTCTAATGGCGGCCTATGGGACTCTGCAAAATGGTGCCTGAAAAGGCGGGAAAGTTACACAAAGGGCTATAATCACTAAAGAACTATTAACCCTTGCCCTCCCGGATGGATCCCAGTGTGTGTGTGATGCAGACACTGATATAACAAGATATAACAATAAAGCATGGGGACAGGGGAATATACATTTTCATGCTATAACAAGAGTTAAACCCCATTTCTGGACCGCAGTCCAGTTAACCCCTTGTCTCCCTGGTGAGGTCAGGGGATGGCCAAATGGGGTGCAACCCCTTTAATACCCGGCCACCCCCTTTCTCCCTCTACAGTCAATGAAATAAAATTGTTCTTAGGAACATTCTCATTCTGTTGAATAATTCACCCAAAAATGTGAATACATAGGACAATACTTTGGAATGGTGTTAACATTTTGCCAAATGTAACATGTACGTCAAATCAACACACATCTTTCACTTATACATACACATGTGACAATGTATTAATGAACATGAAGATGAAGTGAGAGAATAAATAATTACATACATTGCAATGTTAATGATGTTTACCACATTTGGGTCATTTCATACAAACATGCATTGAGTGTTAACATCGCTCATGTGCATGAATGGATGTTGTTACGTTTTAATAATGACATGTTATGTAATGTAGGTAATGATTGTTCAAAAACACTGTACAATAACCAAAAAGTGTAGATAAACGCACGGACACAATACACAAAGGACATATTTCAATTGTGACAACTTGTTCATTACGTTCTCTTTAAACATCCTCTAACTATACCTGTATCTAGGTTTGCACATATTAATACAGATGTGAATTCAAATAAATACCATGAGCACTCCTTGGAGTGATATACCTTGAAAAATAAAACATCAATGAATATAAGTCATTGTAATGACATGTTAATTAAGGTAAACAACACACAGAAGTGACACTTTTCTATGTGATATTAAACTAAATATAGAAAATGTAAAATGTGATCTCAAATACACAATAGGCTACACATCATTGTGCCACACGTCACACTCCAAAGGAAAATTTGTATGTAACCATATTGCACTACCTATTGGCTATCAACATAGTAGGTTTCTTGTTTATGCATAACCAAAAATAGAATGTACAGAAAATATAGATTTTGTACACATTCCCTCACGTACACACAAAACCTTTTAGTGGTAAGAAGTATAATACAACCTGTTGCTGAATGACATACCGGTGCCACATGCAATTGTCCACACAGCAGAGAACAGAAAGGTGGGAGAAACATATTCATCTGTTTCCTAAGTGAATGGTATTTGGACACATGTATTTATCAGTAAAATGCATTAATACATCTATGTAGTACTATGAACATATAGGTAGTTGCTTACATGAAAAATATGTGTTAATCACATTACGACGTGTCTCCACACCACAGGCTGTTTTCTCACTTTCAGCTGCTAAATGTACGGGATGCTCCTCCTCCAAGCCATGACATATGTCACTTTCCAAATTATGGCGGAGTGCCAGATTGTGCAAAATGCAGCAAGCAATTACAATACAGGCAGTCCTCGGTTATCCGACACAATGCGTTACTCAAAATGGAGTTGTAAAGCGAAACGTTGTAAAGCGAAACACGTCTTCCCATAGGAACACTGTTTAACTGAAAGGTTCCGTTCCTGTAGGCCTTTTTAACACTAAAATACACCAAATATTTTATGCAGGCAATAAGATATGCAGCACACATAACTTATATAGTGTATATACTGTATTATATATATATAATATAACATAATAAATAATATATTATATAGTATAATATTAAATAGTATAATATTATATACTAGCTGAGAGACCCGGCGTTGCCCGGGATGTGAACCGTGCTCACACTGACACACACTGCTCATTGTTCACACTGCACACTGCACACACACACACTGCACACTGCACACACACTGCTCATTGGTCGCACTGACGCACACTGCGCACACACAGCTCACAGTAACACACACTGCACACTGCACATACAATGGTCACACTGACACACACTGCTCACACTGCACACACAGCTCATTGCTCACACTGACACACTGCACAATGGTCACACTGCACACTGCACACACACTGCTCAGACTGACACACACTGCATACTGCACACACACTGCTCATTGCTCACACTGCACACAGTGCACACACTGCTCATTGCTCACACTGCACACACTGCACACACACTGCTCACACTGACACACACTGCACACTGCACACACACTGCTCATTGCTCACACTGCACACACTGACACACACACACACACAGTTACAGACAGTTACACACACTCACACACACTTACACACACTTTCAGTTTCACACAGTAATAGACACTTAGACTTACACACACTCACACTCTCACACTGTGAAACACTTACACACACTGTCACACACAGTCACAGACACTTACCCACAGTCTCACACAATTACACACACCAGCACCAACACCCGCTCCCCCCCCTCCTCCTGCGCAGGCAGCGGGGACAACGGTGGGGAGAAGGTGAAGCGGGGACCGGAGGGGCATCCCCCCTCCCATCTCACGTCCCGCGGCCTGTCACGCGATGACAGGGGGGAGCCGGGAGCGGAGGGGCATCCCCCCTCCCATCTCACGTCCCGCGGCCTGTCACGCGGTGACAGGGGGGAGCCGGGACCGGAGGGGCATCCCCCCTCCCATCTCACGTCCCGCGGCCTGTCACGTGGTGACCGGGGGGAGCCGGGACCGGAGGGGCATCCCCCCTCCCATCTCACGTCCCGTGGCCTAGGGGGGAGCCGGGACCGGAGGGGCATCCCCCCTCCCATCTCACGTCCCGTGGCCTGTCACGCGGTGACAGGGGGGAGCCGGGAGCGGAGGGGCAAGAGCAGCACGTAGCATGTGGAGGGGGGGGAGCTCACCCGTCCTGCCGCTGCCTCACTCATCCTGCCGCTGCCTCACTGATCCAGCCGCTGCCTCACTCATCCGGCCGCTGCCTCACTCATCCGGCTGCTCCCACGTGGATGTGAGGCAGGAGGCCGCGTGTTGTGGCCGCTCCCCCGCGTGTGTCCCGGGCGCTCGCTCCGCTCCCCCGCTGACTGTAGCGGCGCCGGGGTGTGAGCTTGGGGGGGTGTGAGCTTGGGGGGTTATGAGCTTGGGGGGGGGGTGAGGTGTGTGTGAGCTTGGGGGGGGTGGGAATGTGTGTGTGTGTGTGTACACGGGACTCCGGGTAAGTTCGGGCACAGGGAGGGTGGGGGGGTGTGGAAGTTGAGGTGCGGTCCAGCTGACGGGGGAAAGTGAGGGGCACCGGGAGGGGATTGTGTCCGTGTGTCCCCGTCCGTGTGTGTCCCTGTGTGTCCTTTGGCCCATCACTCCGCCTCAGGCCAATGAGAGGTGTGCGGGGGCGGGCCAAGGGACCAATGAGATTTCCCCTAGGGACTTCGGACATCCAGGCAGGCAGGCAGGCAGGCATACAGTGCTTTCACTAATATAGTATAAGATGCTCTTACGATGCTTTGCAACGTTGTTTATGTAAATGTGTATATATATATACACACATACACAACGTTGCAAAGCGTCGTAAGAGTGTTGGATAAGCCATTTTGGCGTTGTAAAAATGAATATAGGTATGCATTGCATAGCGTTGGATAAGCCATTCGTTGTAAAGCGAAGCGTTGTAAAACGAGGACTGCCTGTATCTGACACTTTAGCAGGCTTATATTGAAGTGCCCCACCAGTTCGATCTAAACACCTGAATCTTGTTTTAAGCAGGCCAAATGTCCGCTCGATGACCGATCTTGTAGATATGTGGGCTACATTATAACGTTCCTCTGCTTCAGATTGAGGGTTAGCCAACGGTGTCAAAAGCCAAGGCCTAATTCCGTATCCTGAGTCACCTATAATGAAGCATGCACAAACATTGAATAACATTATATAATGTGTAAACATTAACTACGACATTTTCAACATACACATTACTGGTTTGTTAACTCTTCATAATATGTACTCACCCACCAGCCAACCAGGTCCAAAATAGCCTTCTTCGAAAGCATGGAACACTGATGAGTTTCTCAGGATAGAGGAATCGTGGCTGGAACCAGGGAATCGGGCTACCACATGCATAATCTTCATCGTGGCATCGCATACCACCTGTACATTCAGGGAATGGTAGTGCTTACGATTGCGGTAAGCATGCTCACTCTGACTAGGCGGGATCAAGGCAACATGGGTGCAATCTATTGCACCCATCATACATGGTATCCCGGCTATGGTATAAAAGCCATTCCTGACTTCCAGCCACTCTGTATGCTCTGTAGGAAAATGAATATAATTCCTAGCACGTCTTTTCAGTGCACATAGAAACTGGGTAAAGGCCCGCGAGAATGTAGATTGTGAGACCCCGCCCACTATGCCCACAGTTGTCTGGAATGACGCGGAAGCAAGATAATGTAATGAGCACAGCATTTTAACAAGGCCAGGGACTGCACGACCTCTGCCTGTTTTAAAATCTAAATCTACCCGTATCTCTTCATAAAGTGATAGGATTGCTGCTGAACTCAAACGATACCGACTTATGATCTCCTCCTCACTCATCCCATCTAATATGGTTCTCTCCCTGTACAAACGTGGACGAGACACAACTTCTCTCCTCTCTCTTCTCCTCTCATCTCCTTGCCCTCTCCTTCTCCCTCTCCCTCTCCACTCCACGTCCCTGTCCTCTCCTGGCACTCGGACATCCTGCCCCTCTGCTATCCTCTCCTCCAATAGAATCCTCCTCTGTCTAATGAACAATCGTATCATCTTCAGGTCTGTAGCTGTCAATGCGCAGGTAATTGCCCTCCTTTAAATACCTATGTGATGATGTCACGTGACTTGATGAAGTGCAAGGTGTTAACTAAACATATCCAAGTTGTGAACTCCAAACGGGTATACAGTACGAATTATACGGATTAATTATGTGTGTTCATCAGGCAATCATGATTTTTGACTATGATGTAACGTTAAGCTTTGTACTACAATTTATTCGCAAGTATTAATGGAATGTGTAATGCATGTACCTCTTATGAACGCAACACTCAGTCATCTCATTATGATACAACCATGACATTGACGTTGAAAAACTACGTTGCAACATGTCTAATTTAGCATGTTATTGTCACATGTTCACATGAACTAATAATGTGCATATGCATAATTTCATGCCATCAGGATATTTGCTATTGATTATGTTTCAATCGTCTAAAAATGAGGTACTATTATAGATCTGTGTATAACTTTGCATGAACGGATTATAATGCATCGTGTACAATGTAAACATGCAATGTTATTGAGGGTAAAAATATGGGTGTTTTATTATTGTTCTATATTATGTGCTTCCGTTCCAGTTAATCTCTTTACTTGCCCATCAGGAAATAGAAATATACTTCTCAGATTGGGATAATCTTCAATAGACCAACATATAGATCACACAGAGCTTCCTTGTGCCCAGAATGCAAATCAGTTGGAAATGTTCAATGTATTGTGAAGCCTAATCAAAGTAAACATTGCAACAAACTCAGCCTGTGTTTCACTTGTAACAGGCACCACATAA
Source organism: Ascaphus truei (assembly GCF_040206685.1). NCBI lineage: Eukaryota > Metazoa > Chordata > Amphibia > Anura > Ascaphidae > Ascaphus > Ascaphus truei. The sequence goes on along the minus strand of NC_134494.1, from coordinate 22,683,895 downwards.
TCTGAAATCAGAAGCACATGTAGGGGAATATACACCGGGCAAAAGAAGCACAGTGATATGTGCCGGCTCTCAGTGGATCGCTTTGCTGGTCAGTCTCCATAGAATGTCAGTTCTTCTGGCCAAGGAATCATTCCTTCTAATGTATCATCATATCTATGTTGGATGCAATAATTGTATTATAACTCCCTGAATACTGATACTGTATGTTACATGGATTGCACTATATATTTATATATGTACATACACACAGTGTACTAAACACTAGAAGAGCACACAGCACCCATCCTCATAGTGCAAATTGTTTATTAATGTTATTAAATTAAAACAATCAACTGTGATGTCACAGCATTATATACTTGCATTGATCCCAAGAGAAGGATGGAAGCTGTAAGATGTTTTTGTAGCATTACAGAAATACCTCCCAGTAGAACAAATGGAATCTATTATAACATGTACAGAATCCACTCTGACCCATAATTATTTAAATGTTGAGGATGTATTTTATTTACAACAATGTGGCACAGCTATGGTCACTAAGTTTGGCCCTAGCTATGCCAGTCTTTTTATGGGTCATTGGGAATTCAGTCACATTCGGAACAACCGCTTTTTAGATGAGATAGATAGATATATTACATCTGTCTATAACAACTGTTTTGTATAGGCACATGTTTTGTGCTTTAGGTATACAA
>NC_134494.1:22650706-22678206 GCF_040206685.1 Ascaphus truei | reverse complement strand
GAGAGAGAGAGAGCGCGACAGAGAGAGAGAGCGCGACAGAGAGAGGAGAGAGAGCGCACGACAGAGAGAGAGAGAGAGAGCGCGACAGAGAGAGAGAGAGAGAGCGCGACAGAGACAGAGAGAGAGAGCGCGACAGAGACAGAGAGAGAGAGAGCCGACAGAGACAGAGAGAGAGAGAGCGACAGAGAGAGCGCGACAGAGAGAGAGAGAGAGCGCGACAGAGAGAGAGAGAGAGAGAGCGCGACAGAGAGAGAAGAGAGAGAGAGAGGCGCGACAGAGGAGTAGAGAGAGCGCGACAGAGAGAGAGAGAGCGCGACAGAGAGAGGAGAGAGAGAGAGCGGCGACAGAGAGAGAGAGAGAGCGCGACAGAGAGAGAGAGCGCGCGACAGAGAGAGAGAGCGCGACAGAGAGAGAGAGCGCGACAGAGAGAGAGAGCGCGACAGAGAGAGAGAGCGCGACAGAGAGAGAGAGAGCGAGCGCGACAGAGAGAGAGAGAGCGAGCGCGACAGAGAGAGAGAGAGAGCGTGACAGAGAGAGAGCGTGACAGAGATAGAGAGAGCGACAGAGAGAGCGCGACAGAGAGAGAGAGAGAGCGCGACAGAGAGAGAGCGCGACAGAGAGAGAGAGCGACAGAGAGAGAGAGCGACAGAGAGACACCAACAAAGCAGACTGCTGCCACCTCTACATTCCCAAAAACACAGCCCCCCCATACACCCACTGCAGCTCCCCTGTAACCCCACGCACTGCAGACACACAAAACACTCTGCACCCCTCCTCCACCCACAAAACAAACTGCAGCCCCCCCCCCCCCCCCTCTGCACCCACAAAAACACACACTGCAGAGACAAACACACCAACAAAACACTCTGCACCTCTCCTCCACCCACAAAACACACACTGCAGGCCCACCCCCCCAAACACAAAACACACACCAACAGGAGACACACCCAAAAAAACATAGACACAAACCTTTCCTCTCACTCTCCTGTGCGGAGCTCTCTGCAGGCAGGATGGGGGAGTAGTCAGTGCCTGGCTGCAGCAGGGTGGGGGAGGAGTCAGTGCCTGGCTGCAGCAGGGTGGGGGAGGAGTCAGTGCCTGGCTGCAGGCAGGATGGGGGAGGAGTCAGTGCCTGGCTGCAGCAGGGTGGGGGAGGAGTCAGTGCCTGGCTGCAGGCAGGATGGGGGAGGAGTCAGTGCCTGGCTGCAGCAGGGTGGGGGAGGAGTCAGTGCCTGGCTTCAGGCAGGATGGGGGAGGAGTCAGTGCCTGGCTGCAGGCAGGGTGGAGTCAGTGCCTGGCTGCAGGGTGGGGGAGGAGTCAGTACTTGGCTGCAGGCAGGGTGGGGGAGGGGTCAGTGCCTGGCTGCAGGCAGGGTGGGGGAGGAGTCAGTGACTTGCTGCTGCCTCCTGTCCAATCACCTCCCCTGTCTGAGAAGCTAATCTCACTCTTTGTGAATGAGAACTGAAAGCCGATTGGCTGAAAAACTTTGCAAGGTGCCAAAAATTCCGGGCCATTACTGATTGGATAATGCCCGGAATTTTAATGAGAGACCAGGGATTTCAATAATGCCCAGAATTTACCAGCTTTAGCCTATAATATGTAATAATCCCAGAAGAGGGCATTACTGGCCAATAATGGCCGGAATTATACAGCTTTAGACTATAATATCATATAACTTTCAAAAGCTATTGTTAGCAACCATATATCCTACCAACTATAATCCTAATGGCAAAATTTGAAATTAACAAAAATGATAAAAAATAAAATGTATGAGTGAGTCTGCTCTGTGTGCATCAGTGTATGTATGTGAACTATCCTGAAGCTAGGGTCACGTGTTGAGGTATGAATAGCTTCAGTTAGCTTTAACTCATGTCTTCCCTCTTCCAAAGCATGACAAGTCCTTAATGTCTTTCTTAACTTTATTACAGGATTAGAAAACACAGGAACTTGTAGGTGTAGTGTAGGCAGAGAGGGCTTCTCTATGTGGGATGCTTCTATGAGGTTAGACTATGGTAAGAGAGAAAGGCCTTACCAGGGGTGGATGCAGACGCGTCTGTACTCACTGTGATCTAGGGTGGAAAAGGAAGTGAGGAGCGATGTGGGTAAAGGGAATAGCTTTGGGACAGACTATCTATTCCAAACAGGAGGGGGGGCAGACTAGCCCATTCTGGTGAGGATCTCAGAGGCTGCTGTAACAACTCACTGGCTGCCTGCTCACAGGCAGAAAGGGCAATATATTGATACATCACACAGGCACGGTGTGTGTGTGTGTGTGGAACAAATGCCTGCAGCTGAACTTAAGGAGCTGACAAGCAGAAGGGGGGGGGCAGAAATGTGATCCTTGTTCCATGACATGAACGTATGAGTGAGTCTGTGTGTATCAGTGTATGTATGTGAACGTATGAGTGAGTCTGTGTGGATCAGTGTATGTATGTGAACGTATGAGTGAGTCTGCTCTGTGTGTATCAGTGTATGTATGTGAACGTATGAGTGAGTCTGTGTGTATCAGTGTATGTATGTGAACGTATGAGTGAGTCTGTGTGGATCAGTGTATGTATGTGAACGTATGAGTGAGTCTGCTCTGTGTGTATCAGTGTATGTATGTGAACGTATGAGTGAGTCTGTGTGTATCAGTGTATGTATGTGAACGTATGAGTGAGTCTGTGTGGATCAGTGTATGTATGTGAACGTATGAGTGAGTCTGCTCTGTGTGTATCAGTGTATGTATGTGAACGTATGAGTGAGTCTGTGTGTATCAGTGTATGTATGTGAACGTATGAGTGAGTCTGTGTGGATCAGTGTATGTATGTGAACGTATGAGTGAGTCTGCTCTGTGTGTATCAGTGTATGTATGTGAACGTATGAGTGAGTCTGTGTGTATCAGTGTATGTATGTGAACGTATGAGTGAGTCTGTGTGTATCAGTGTATGTATGTGAACGTATGAGTGAGTCTGTGTGGATCAGTGTATGTATGTGAACGTATGAGTGAGTCTGCTCTGTGTGTATCAGTGTATGTATGTGAACGTATGAGTGAGTCTGTGTGTATCAGTGTATGTATGTGAACGTATGAGTGAGTCTGTGTGTATCAGTGTATGTATGTGAACGTATGAGTGAGCCTGTGTGTATCAGTGTATGTATGAGTGAGTCTGTGTGTATCAGTGTATGTATGTGAACGTATCAGTGTATGTATGTGAACGTATGAGTGAGTCTGTGTGTCTCAGTGTATGTATGTGAATGTATGAGTGTGTCTGTGTGTCTCAGTGTATGTATGTGAACGTATGAGTGAGTCTGTGTGTATCAGTGTATGTATGTGAACATATGAGTGAGTCTGTGTGTATAAGTGCATGTATGAGTTAGTGTGCTCTGTGTGTATAAGTGCATGTATGAGTTAGTGTGCTCTGTGAGTATAAGTGCATGTATGAGTTAGTGTGCTCTGTGTGTATAAGTGCATGTATGTATGAGTTAGTGTGCTCTGTGTGTATAAGTGCATGTATGAGTTAGTGTGCTCTGTGTGTATAAGTGCATGTATGAGTTAGTGTGCTCTGTGTGTATAAGTGCATGTATTGGTTGTGGCAGGATGTCCGTGCTCAGTGAGGAGCCAACAAGTCTTTTGATGTAAGAATACGTTGGTGGTTTATTTTTTCACATAAACAAACAGAAATTTAGGAACGCCATCCCCTTTAAAGCAAAACAAATCCTAAACATTACAGCATTCTCCACAGTTAGGGAGACTTACTAAACAAGCAAACGGGACCTGACTAACTAGCTGTTTCAGCTTTGCCAGTTTCCAGACAGAATCAGTATTTGGCAGTATGAGTGAGCTCCTTACCTTGGAGCTTATTTCTTCCAGATTGAAGTACTGTAAGTGGTCCGCTGTGTCTCTCCTCCTGAGAGAGTCTGTAAAAGCTTTTACCTCTTCCCTTTTTAACCAGGTTAGTTGGGGTTAATTAGGTGCACCTGTAGATAGCGGAATTATTCTCCCACATACTGGAAAGCATGGATACTGCAACCTCCTGCTAACATACACACAGTCTGACTCACACGGTGTATGTGAGTCAGTCTGGTGTGTGTGTGTGTGTGTGTGTGTGTGTGTGTGTGTGTGTGTGTGTGTGTGTGTGTGTGTGTGTGTGTGTCAGTCATTCTGCTCTGTGGATCAGTGTATGTATGTGTGTATCTGTCAGTCTACTCTATGTGTATCAGAGTATGTGTGTGTGTGTGTCAGTCATTCTGCTCTGTGTTTAGCAGTGTACGTGTGTATCTGAGTCAGTCTGCGCCGTGTGTATCTGTGTGTGTGTATCTGAGTCAGTCTGCTCTGTATCTGTGTGTATCTGAGTCAGTCGTGTATCTGTGTGTGTATCTGAGTCAGTCTGCTCTGTATCTGTGTGTGTGTATCTGAGTCAGGTGTGTGTGTGTACTGTACCTGAGTCAGTCTGCTCTGTGTGTATCTGCAGCAGGACACAACGCGTCAGCGGGAACAGACACCTTTCTGTCTCCATTAGCCGCACATGTAGAAGTTTGCACGTCAGAGAGTGCAATAACACCTCCGTCTGTAAGGTGTCTTTATGGCGTAGCACTGCTTAGTAAATATGGACCTTGATGAATAAGGTTGCATACTATCCAGGGTGCAGGCAGCGCATCTCTGGGGTAAACTGTATCTCTCCGAGGGGCGAAGTTTAAATTATCCATCTAAACTCACCTGTGAGATACACTAAGTGGTCAGAGAAAAGCAAAAAGCAAATATTTACAGTGAAAAACTGGAAATGAAGACTTGAAAACTGAGTGATCAGCAATTTACTGTCACAAGAGGAACAAAAACTCACCGAATGCCCCTTTCCACCGATGGAGTGAATCTTTAGTACAATATATATTTGTTGCTATTTACCCAGAATCCCTGGCTGCAGCGATAGCATTGTATGCTAAGAGATAATGGAGGGAAAGGCAGGTTTGTGGACCTCGCGTATGCTGCCGTTGCCGTCGCCACAGGTGAAAGTTATATTTTGCCGGGCGGTGGCGGTGCGGGTTTCCGGCTATTTGATTGGTTCAAGGGACGTCACATGAGGCGACTGCCCTTGAAAAATCTAATTTTGCCGGCTACCAGTTTTCGCGACGGTGACGTCTCTTCGTCGCCGTCGCGCTTACTATAAGCGCACGCGGCGGCAATGCATTTGTTTTCGGGCGGTGTCACGTCGCCGGCACTATAAGCGCGGCCTTAGACACGTGAAGGCGCTCACAGCATGGTACTTTTATTTGCTGCAAAATACGGTCCAAAGAACTTTGCCCCAATGTTTAACAAATGTAACATTTCAGGCACAGTATCGCTGTTTTACTTTTCAGCCACCAACTACTGTGTAGAGTTGTGTTGAAGGTACTAATACCTGTCTCTGGATCCACGTTGGAGTATGTAGAGTAGATGGAGCTGTTATCCGAGTTCATAATCTGAACAAGAGACCTGTGACGCCTGTAAATTTTATGTACAAACTATATCTCTATACAACTCTTGCGTTGATCCCCATAGATGCTCTAGATAAGTAGTGGCCAATTCCAGTCCTAAAAAAGGACACCAATGGGTTAGGTTTTAAGGATATCCCTGCTTCAGCACAGGTGGCTCAGTTGTTGACTGAGCCACTGATTGAGCTACCTGTGCTGAAGCAGGGATATCTTTAAAACTGGACCTGTTGGTGGCCAGAGTACTGGAGTTGGCTACCCCTGAGCTAGATCAGGTCTAGATCTACAACTTTGCCCTGTGGTAGAACAAGAGTGGATGCTTATACCCTGTAACTATACAGTGTTACTTCCGACTCAGACTACTTCGTGCTCAACCTCCCACCTTATCATTGCTACAAACACTGGATGGCTTCCTTCTTCCTGTCCCTTGGATTCCAGCGCCCCCTTGAGTCCCTCAGTGGCACTGCGCATACAATGTTAGACTGGGGTCCCCATTGATTGACAGAGAAGAGTGAAGCTTTGGATCCAGCTTGTCAATTCTAACTAATTTTCTGCAAGTGAGTCACACTGATTTGGAGTTATCCTCACTGATTTTAAGCATCAGTATCTCAGTTTCTCATAGACTTCAATGGAGTCTCACCGACACAAATATCACGGATTTAGTCATTCAAGGCCATCATCTCTTCAGTTGGATGTCAAATAGGTTTCCTGCTCTCATACAGCCCATACAGTCAGTGTCTTACGCAGCCAGGTAGCTTAATTCACCGGTCTTAAACCTATCCTCAAGGACCACCGTCCAACACAGGTTCTAGGAACAATCAATGCACTAGCAAATTTTAATAGACTCACTTTTGCGTAGAATATTTATTAGTAGATCAGCAAATAAAATAGTGGATAGCCGTGTTGGTAATTTCTTCCATGTAGTAACAAAGGAGGAAGAGGGAGTAGGGGGTATGATAAGTTTTATTGATGCAACAAGTAGTTGATATGTTACATGCTTTCTAACCTCTCGGGATCCTTCGTTGGGTATGGTGTGGTATTTTCTGCTATACCCGATGACGGACCCGGAGAGGTTCGACAGCTTGTAACATATCAACCGCTTGTTAGTTCAATAAAAGGTATCATACCTACTCCCTCCTCTGCTACTATGAGTAGGTCACAAAACCTGGTGTGGCTTAGCAGCCTGAGGGGTGGTGGATTTGAGTACCCTATATTAATAAATACACACCAATAAGAGCTGCTTGGGTGGTGCAGTACCTGGTCCCGTGGAGTTTTAAACATGTTACACCTCCTTCTTTTCTTCTCTGCCATCTTCTTGAAACCCAGCAGTGTGCAACCTCCCGGATTCTCCAAGTCACCCACAGCCTCTCCACTGCTCTGTTCTCCCCGTACCCAACGCCCCATCTGGTTTCTACAACCTTCCAGGTGCTAAGCTCTGCCCTTCTCATTCCCATCCTGTCCCTGTGTGTTGCTTTGTGATGAGTGACAGTGGCAGGTGTTTCTGTCCCTGCCTGATCATCCCTCTGTAGGCAGGTGAAGGTATCCTCTCTTCAGCAACTCAGCTGTCCCATCAACTTCAGTAGCATCTGGTTCTCTTCTTTCAGCCTCTTATTCTCGTCCTCGGCTCTCCGCAGCCTCTGTGTCAAGGAGGCATCATTTGCAATCAATAACAGTTTAAATACAAGTTGCAATGGAAATATTAATGTGTACAATAATACAGCAGAATATTACATATTTTAACAACTTGTTTTTTCCCTTTCCCATACCGATACGTAATTGTTTCATATATTAAAATATGTATGTGTTAATAATAGCATATGTCTATGTATTTACTAGTCTGTAATTACCCTATGTTTCATACCCAATAAACTGTACGTCGAACTTTTGCAGGCATAATGAGTTTCTGTCTGTAACAAGGACATATCCCTGTTTAAGAGAAACTGCCACTAGTGTTCTGAAAATCCAGCAGAGAGATGGTTAATTACAGCTAGTGGGAGGACAGAAAGACTTCCTTAGTTGCTGCACTGAGAACAACATCCCTTATCGGGCTTACAATATCCTTTATGTAAACATAATTAATAAAATAAGTGTTGGAGCAGACGCAATATAGTGGACCGAAATTATAAAAACAATTAAAACTTAGGAGAGGCTAGGGTGCTTAATTAGAACGCTACGGTCAAGCTATTAGAATCACCGATTAATTAATTGGTAATCAATCATACTATTGAATTGGCTATGATCTGTGTGCACAACAGAGCAATACTACAAACATGTACACCATTACTATATCAATAGATGTGTTTAAGACTGCGCACTATTATTTTTCTTAGATACGCACGTTTATTAAGCTGACTCACCCAGATCATAGCCAATTCAATAGTACGACTATGATTACCAATGAATTAATAGGTGATTCTAATAGCTGTACCTTATAATTTCGGCCCACTATATTGCGTATACTCCAACACTTATAATTTTATTAATTATGTTTAAACAAAGGATATTTTAAGCCCGATGAGGGGTGTTCTTCTCAGTGCCGCAACTAAGGAAGTCTTTCTGTCCTCCCATTTTGCCATAATACTTCCTTCCTGCTAGCACCACCTCTCTGCTACTTAAGTGTTTGGAGTTTCTACACATTGCACGCAATATTTAATTACACCCTCTTTGGTATTTGAGCAGGGCACACATCCAACACCCCTCCCCCCACCCCCTTCAACCTCCCCTTCCATGCACCCTCCCCTCTTCCAACTCCCCCTTCCTCCCCCTCCTCCCAAATCTCTTCGGGGCAGGGACTCCATTTCCTAATGTTTTCTTTAATCTGTAGCGCTTATTCCCGTTATGTCTCCAATGATCTTGTCACGTGTATTGCTGCTCTGAAGCGCTATGTGCAAAGTTACATAGTAGATGAGAAGACGTACATCCATCAAGCTCAACCGATGCTAAATTTAGACGACAGATACTTTATCCTATATCCGTACTTACAGTATATTGATCCAGAGGAAGGCAAACAAAAAACGACAGTGAAATATCCAATGATCTCATAAGGGGAAAAATAAATCCCTTCCTGACTCCAAGAATTGGCAATCAGATTACTCCCTGGGTCAACATCCTTCCCATGTATACTTATTAGGTATATTCCTGTATACCTTTCCTTTCTAAAAAAAAGATGTCCAACCTTTCTTTGAACAAACCTATTATATCTGCTGTCACAGTCTCTATGGGTAATGAATTCCACATTTTAACTGCCCTTACTGTAAAGAACCCTTTCCTTTGTTGCTGGTGAAATCTCCTATCCTCCAACCTTAACGGAGGAACATAGCGCTATATAGATAAAGATATACCTACATACTGTACATACATATTGTATAGTGACTTACCCAAGGTGGCAAGGAGCTGACACGGGTTTGAACCAAGGTTGCGACGTCTTCCAAACTAGTATTCTGCCCTTTTAATTAATCTTAGTGAACGGGATGGTGTGTTACCTGCGGTATATAGCTCACACCTTGTGGTTACTGCAGCGGTTCTCAACTCCAGTCCTCAAGACCCCCCAACAGGACAGGTTTTCAGGATATCCCAGCTTCAGCACAGGTGGCTCAGAGACTGAGCCTCTGATTGAGCCACCTGTGCTGAAGCAGGGACTCATTGAGCCAGCTGTGCCGAAGCAGGGACTGACTGAGCCACCTGTGCGGAAGCTGGGATATCCTGAAAACCTGACCTGTTGCGGGGTCTTGAGGACTGCAGTAGAGAACCCCCGGGTTACTGTATAAGGGCCTTTAAGTGTATTTGTGCATTTGTCCCAGCGTTCGCTCAGTTCTGTACAGGGGTCTCACCTGAGTCAGGGTCTTCACCTCCTTTTGAAGTTGGAGCAGTGCCCTGTCTCTGTCACTCAGCTGTGCACCCAGTCTGTGGTTGTCTTGCCTCTTTGCTCTCACTGCCTGATAAATGCAAACAGTCACTACAGAGGTTGTGCTAAGTATCAGCCCTGGCATATTCCCACTTTGCACTGGAAGGGACGTATCTGATGGTCCAGAACAGAATCATACATGAGCAACACCTCCTGTCTACACGGTGTACCTACCTCACTGTGCAGACACTAAATAGCAGATTATGATGTGTGACTTCTGTAATTAAGCATACAGGGACCAAATTCAGGATGGCTGAGGGGTACCAGGTCAGTGCCTGAACAAATACCATTGTTATGGACACATGACCATTTTTATCAGCGAGACTCAAAAAAAAAAAAGATCTATGAAATGCTGATGCTAAAAATCAGTGAGACTGACTCCAAATCAACGAGATGCAAAGCAGATCAGCGACAGGTCGGGGAAACCCCATATTTACTTATTGTCATTTTCACGTGGGTCCCAATAAGATGAAGCCTCACAAATCATTGTCTCTTGATGGCCGTACCTTCTGGAGGTCCTCCAACCAGCTCTGCCTTGCCTTCTGGTTGCTCTCTTTCTTGTCTGGCGCTTGGCCGGGATTATCGGGACCTGTGTCCGTCCTCCTGCGAACGGCAAGGGGTCCACAGTTACTAAATGGTGCAGATCCAGAAGACGCTGTCCAAGGTTCGGAAGACATATTGTGGCCCTGTGACAGAGTGAAGTCAACTCCTATCAGTTACGCCTGGGAGACATATGTCTGAGTGCTTCATCCAGCACTCATAAGGGTTAACTCAGGTGGAAGTTAGGAAATCAGAACTCTTTAGCTGACACCTGAGAGCCAGCAAGGTAGATAAAGGATCATGTGACTGGCAGTAGCTGCCAGAGAGAGAGAGAGAGAGAGAGAGAGAGAGAGAGAAGCACACTGCTGCGTGAGCCCTTAGCCAGAGGGATTTCACCAAAGACTACTTCAACTAAAGTAAGGATTATTCATTTGTTTACTGACTGCTTAAAGTACCCTTATGGTTTGGTTCTGGTTTGGCCAGCCTGCTAGATAGGTCTGCTGTGTTATTAGTCAGTTTTTCTCCCAAAGTGGAGCAGGATTTATTTTGTTAAAGGGACAGTGTACCCGCATGTTATGTTACTGTTGAGAAATAAAGCCACTAAACGTTTTTATTTATCCTGAAACTATACGTGTGGACTGTTCCCTGACCTCGGCTACAGGTGGTGTCAGAAGTGGGATGTCGGACGGCCCCTATATCTGAAGGGCCACACAAAAAAAAAAATGGAGAAATTTTTTTCTCAGTTCCTTGAGCAACAGCTCCAGCTTGCAGAGAAGCAAGCAGAGCGACAAGCCCAGCAAGATGAGCAACAAGCCCAGCAAGCTGAGCGACAAGCCCAGCAAGATGAGCAACAGGCCCGGCGAGAGGAAAAGCTACTCCAACTGCTGGTCGAAGGCCCAACCCCAGGCAGACCAGAGATTCCAAATAACCCACCGGTGATGCTGCCTAAAATGAAGCCAAACGAAGACCCAGAGGCATTTCTCCTCACTTTTGAAAGGGTAGCCACGGCCCACGGCTGGACAGTTGATCGCTGGGTAACGACTCTGGCTCCACTCCTCATAGGGAAAGCTCAGGCAGCCTACCAGGCTCTTCCAGCGGACGAGGCCATGGACTATCAGAAACTAAAGGCTGCTATTCTGGATCACCTAGGCCTCACGCCAGAGACCTACCGACAGCGGTTCCGGACAGTCAAATATACAAACCGAGACAGACCCCGGGTCATAGCCCACCGCTTAGTAGACTTATGTGCCAGGTGGATACAACCAGAAAAACATGACAAGGCAGAGATCCTTGAACAGTTTGTGCTCGAGCAGTTCATACAGATACTACCCCCCTCCTCGCACTCCTGGGTAAAAAGACACGCTGCATTTTCCCTGGATTCAGCGGTCCACTTGGTGAAAAACTTCCTGGGCGACGACACCCAACAGGATAGCTGGGAACGGCCGGTGCAAACACCAGTTGCTTCCGGTGATACTAGAGGCAGGAGAGCAGACAATCGAGGGGTCTACAACCTGCCAGCTCGGGAGATCCAGTCAACCCAATCGGAAGACCCTTTCCCATCTCGGAGGGTTCCTGGTACAAACTCCCGCAGAGACGCCCATCCTGGGTCCGAGGCCACTGGATCACTCAAGGGAGGCCGCCACCCACAGTATTCCCTGAGAACCTGGACTCCTGTCACCCACCCGGTGGAGAGGATAACCACACCAACCAGAAGGGAGGACCCCATCCAACAGCGGAGAGGTCCAAACACCGAGCCCCGTCGAGAGCTTCCGCGGACGACCGAGTTTGCGGACTCAGGAGATGAGGAAATGGACTGTTCATATGGCAGAACCACTGCCACAGCTTGTCTCCGAGGGGACCACAATCCGTGGTTAGTCCCAGCATCTCTGGAGGGGACAAAAGTAAACGCCATGCTGGACTCGGGCTCTGGAAAAACCCTGATCCTAGAGGGCCTAATTCCAAGCAATAGGCTATCTTATGACTCTCCTTGGAATATCGAGTGTATCCATAGGGATACAAAGAGATACCCGACGGCGAACGTTACACTGCGTATCCAGGATCAAGAGGCTAGCCTACTAGTGGGAGTTGCTCCCTGGCTACCTGCTCCTGTTCTACTTGGCCGAGACTGGCCCTACCTCGAAACATTGTTGGCCCCTACTCCTACTAAGCCTACTTCTCTGGTACCGGAGAAGCCCGGAGACTTGTTCCCTTTTTCCCCAGAGATTTTCCCCTGTAGACACCATGTCCCAAAGACACGTAAACAGAGACGTGCGGAAAAAGAGGACTGGTTAAGAAAGGCTGGGACTTTTGGTAACATTAGTCAGCCCAAAGGACTGCAGGTCATGGCCGGGGATGACCAAGGTGGGGAACAGATAGATACGGGAGTGTTGCCAGACCTGGATCTTCCTGACTTCCGTCAGAGGCAGAGGGAGGACCCAGCTCTGGCTAGAAAATATGAGAAGGTGGTACAGGTCAACAACAAGATAATAGATGAACAAGGTGTAAAAGTGTTTCCACATTTTGAACTGTTGAATGACATACTATATCGTGTGAATAAGGTTACACAAACAGGGGAGGTCATTCGACAGATGCTAGTCCCTAAAGGGTTGATTAAAACAGTGTTTACCCTAGCCCATACTCTCCCATGGGGTGGTCATTTGGGCAGAGATAAGACCACGGACCGCATCTCGTCCCGGTTTTACTGGCCAGGCATACATGGTGACATCATGAAACTATGTGAGACATGTCCTGAATGCCAGTTAACTAGCCAAAAAGGACAGAAGCCAGCTCCTTTGTTTCCTCTGCCCTTGGTAGCCGTCCCATTTGAGAGAATTGGGGTAGATCTGGTTGGACCTTTAGAACCCTCTGCGAAGGGACATAAATTTATACTTGTTGTTGTTGTTGATTATGCCACCAGGTATCCTGAGGCCTTCCCTCTGAGATCAGCCACTGCTAAACAGGTTGCTCACAGGCTGTTAGAACTGTTTTCTAGGGTAGGACTTCCACAAGTAATGTTAACTGACCAGGGAACAAATTTCATGGCAAAGTTAATGCAGGATGTCCTGAAGTTATTGGAGGTAAAATCCGTCCGGACCTCGGTCTACCATCCTCAGACTGATGGATTGGTAGAGAGGTTTAACCGTACTTTAAAAACTATGCTTAGGAAGTTTGTGGACACTGAAAAGCGAGCTTGGGATGAACTTCTCCCTTTCCTGTTGTTTGCGGTACGAGAAGTTCCCCAATCATCCACAGGTTTCTCCCCGTTTGAGCTCCTATATGGACGCCAACCTCGGGGTATTCTCGACCTACTGAAGGAATCCTGGGAGGAGGAGCCCTCCCCCCTCCAAGAATACCCTTCAGTATGTCATAGACCTTAGAAACCGCCTAGACATGATAGGTCGGTTTGCGAAGGAAAACCTCAAATCTGCTCAAGAACGTCAAGAGAGGCAGTACAACCAAAATGCTCGCTTGAGGGTCTTCCAACCTGGGGACCAAGTGATGCTACTACTACCGACATCAGAGAGTAAACTCCTTGCGAAGTGGCAGGGTCCTTTCCAAGTTCTCCGCCGCACCGGGGAGGTGAACTATGAGATCTCTCAACCAGGGTCCAGGAAGGGTAAACAAATCTACCACGTGAACCTCCTGAAACCCTGGAAAATGATGAGATCGCTGTTCATTCACCCTCGGGAAGGAGAGACAGATTTGGGTCCAAAGCTTCCAAAGGGTAGTATGTACACTGACCATCAGGTTCCCATGGGAGAGCAGTTAACAACGGAACAAAGGTCAGACCTACTTAATGTATGTGACCAGTTCCCAGATGTTTTTTCTGAGCTGCCAGGGCAGACTGATTTAGTGTCCCATAGGATTGAGACAGAACCTGGTGTAAAAGTACGGTCCCGTCCCTATAGATTGCCAGAGGGCCGAAAAGACCTGGTAGAGAGGGAGATAATAGACATGTTGGAATTGGGCGTGATCGAGGAGTCCCACAGCGAATGGTGTAGCCCTATCGTGTTGGTCCCTAAACCAGATGGGAAGGTGAGGTTTTGCGTGGATCTGCGAAAGGTAAATGCTGTATCCAGATTTGATGCATATCCAATGCCTAGGGTGGATGAATTGCTTGATTCGCTTGGTAAAGCAGAGTATATCTCCACCCTAGATCTCACGAAAGGATATTGGCAGATACCTCTAGCGGAAGAATCCAAATGCAAAACTGCCTTCGCCACCCCTCTCGGTTTATACCAATTCGTCACTATGCCATTTGGGTTACATGGGGCTCCAGCCACGTTCCAAAGGTTAATGGACAAGGTACTATGACCCCATAGGGCATATGCCGCGGCCTACTTGGATGACATTGTCATCTATAGCAGACACTGGCAGTCTCATATAAAAAGGTTAAGGGCAGTCCAAACGTCCTTAAGAGAAGCAGGGCTCACTGCAAATCCAAAAAAATGTGCCCTGGGTAAATCCACTACAAACTACTTGGGCTATGCCGTTGGGGGAGGGATAGTAAGGCCACTAGCTAGCAAGGTGGCCACCATAAAGGAAGTCCCCACCCCACAGACAAAGACACAGGTCCACTCCCTTTTGGGGTTAGCACGGTATTACCGGCGGTTTATCCCAAATTTTTCAGAAATATCTGCACCCCTAACAGATCTGACAAAAAAGAGTGCCCCGACCCAAGTTAAATGGTCTTGCGAGTGCCAAGACGCCTTTGACATGCTAAAAAAGTGCCTGTCAGAGGGCCTCGCTCTTCGGAGCCCAGATTTTAAAGAGCCCTTCATCATCCAGACGGATGCCTCAGAGGTAGGACTGGGAGCAGTGCTGTCTCAGCAATTTGATGGTGTTGAACACCCCATACTGTTCATCAGCCGGAAGCTGTTCCCAAGGGAAGTGAGGTATTCCGTTATTGAGAAGGAGTGCCTCGCTGTAAAATGGGCAATTGAGGCCTTGAGACATTATGTCGCCGGAGTACACTTCACCCTGGTCACTGGGCATGCGCCCTTGAAGTGGTTAAACACCATGAAGGACACAAATCCAAGGTTGACCAGGTGGTATATTGCCCTCCAACCCTTCTCTTTTGATATTCAGCATAGACCTGGAAAGGACCATGGAAATGCTGATTTTTTGTCAAGGGAAGGAGTGGAGGGTCAGGCTTCAGCCGTGTGGGACACTAGCCACACACAAACAGGGGAGGTATGTGACAGAGTGAAGTCAACTCCTATCAGTTACGCCTGGGAGACATATGTCTGAGTGCTTCATCCAGCACTCATAAGGGTTAACTCAGGTGGAAGTTAGGAAATCAGAACTCTTTAGCTGACACCTGAGAGCCAGCAAGGTAGATAAAGGATCATGTGACTGGCAGTAGCTGCCAGAGAGAGAGAGAGAGAAGCACACTGCTGCGTGAGCCCTTAGCCAGAGGGATTTCACCAAAGACTACTTCAACTAAAGTAAGGATTATTCATTTGTTTACTGACTGCTTAAAGTACCCTTATGGTTTGGTTCTGGTTTAGCCAGCCAGCCTGCTAGATAGGTCTGCTGTGTTATTAGTCAGTTTTTCTCCCAAAGTGGAGCAGGATTTATTTTGTTAAAGGGACAGTGTACCCGCATGTTATGTTACTGTGGAGAAATAAAGCCACTGAACGTTTTTATTTATCCTGAAACTATACGTGTGTACTGTTCCCTGACCTCGGCTACAGGCCGTCCTGCCACAGGCCCATTCAGATAAATGAGTCATAAGGTGTCTTTTGGGATAGCACTGCTTCGTAAATAAGATAACCACACTAGAACTGTGAAACAGCAACTGATATGAAAAGCAACACTGACTGTAGTACCCATGAACTCCTTATCATTGTACAGTTCAGTAGGGCCCCACATATTCAACAGGTTCGGTTCCGGGCCCCTGCCGATAAAACGGAAATCGCTGAAAAGCGGAACATAGCTTTTTCTTGTGCAGAGCGCCCAAATGCTATGTCCACCGGCGATTTCCCATCTCTCCTCCCTCCTGGCGCCAACCCAGAATGCAGCATTCTGCGCATGCGTGGACTCTGCGTTCCTTTCTGCGCATGCGCGGACTCGGCGTCCCTGCTGCACATGCGCGGAAAAAATGACTGCAGTCGGGAAACAGTCCCGCCGTATTTGCGGATCGCCGAGAAGCGGAACGTCGAAAAGCGGGGCACTACTGTAGATAGATTTGAAGCAAAAGGTGACATTGTGTGCTCATTGGCATGTTATTTCCCAGAATCCCTAGCTGCAGTGGAAGCATTGTATGCTAGGAGATTAATGGGGCAAAGCAGAGTTGCAGACCTGTCTGAGACATGCAAGTGATATTTTTATTTGCTGTATGCTGTACAGTGGAGGGTTTTTGGTCCCTTTTTTTTTACCCACCATGACTTATTTAATGTATAATAGCATAAAAATTATCTATGTTAAACTCAGTTTAAATCAGTATTACTTGACCCAAGGAAGAGCGATAACTCTCGAAAGCTTGTCCTATAATATCAAATGTTAGTCCACATTAAAAAGGTATCACCTAATAAATACTTAAGTACTCATTTACTCTGCACTACAGTAAAATAATCACTGTTCTCATTTTACAATAGAAGCTGTGGGAGCAGTGTCCTCCAAGCTCAGTGCATCTGAGTGTGAGGTCTGGAAATAATAAATAACAAATCTTGAGCGGACCCTGGGACAGGTAAGTGAAAAACAAACAGCTGTGTATGCCTTGATTGTTACTGCTGCCAATATTGTCAAGGGAACCCTGCCTGAACTAGCCGGTGTAAATGTACATCAGTGTATCGGCGCGTCCCTGTATAGCTGGCAGCAAGCTTAGAGCATAGCGTAATCTTCCAATGACATCATAATAAGATTTGTACTCACATGAAAGCTGTTTGTATGCTGTCCCAAAGGCGTGCGTCCAGCTGAGATGCAATGCAGGACGAAAATCCACGTGAGGGGAGCGCAGCACAGCTGGTCCAGGAAAAACTCATTGGATACTCATTGGATACTCTTTGAAAAAGCGCTATTTTAGCGTGATACGCATCAGAGGTACATCCTTGCGCCACCATGCTGTACACCCACAAGAAATCATATTTTTAGTTCATTTGCCTAGTCCCGGATTGTTTTTTCCTGGACCGGCTGTGCTTTGCTCCCTCCCACGTGGATTTTCGCCTGTTCTCATTTTACAAATAAACATACCACTTTTGTAAGCTGTGTATTTTATATCTGTACATATTCGACAGACAAATGTGTCATCTTATTTAGCCTGTGATTTGGTCAGTAATCCCACATTAACATGTAATAACGTATATACGTTCACAGAATCTCTATTATACCCACAAAACCTACTCCGCAAATATTTTATTAAATGTTAATTCTTTACTTGTATTACTTTTATCAAACTGGGTGATAGTTATATTTATCGATTTTTTATTATGTTACCTAACCCTTTCCCGGTGACACCTACAAAACATTGCAGTATCCAAGATTGACAGATGGATCCAATTCGAAATGGGTGTTTAAATAGAAGCTATCAGAACCAAAGCCCACTAATGCCAAGATGAAGCCATAGTGCAAGTGGTGAAACGCGTAGGATTACAAGACACACGAGCATTTACAAGAGATATACAAAGAAAAGCTCAGCACCTTCTTCCATGCTGGGGTGAAACCTCGAGTGGCAAACTACCAGCCAAATATCTCCTTTTCCAGATTGGACAAAGAGACGGAGCTGCACATTTGGAGAAAGCGGAGACTCTGGTACCTCAGAACTAGAGATGGGCACATTTTGGGGGGCGAATGTGGATTCGCTGTGGATCGGCCGGTTCGTTTGGTCCACGGATTACAGAGAATCAATGTCCAAAAGGGCGATTCGCATTTTTTTTAGTATTATTACCAATACACTCCGCGGATTCAGTAACCCGTGGATGGATCCTTCAGAATCCGCCGATGGGTTACTGAATCCACGGATTGGATCCTTCGAATCTGTCCACGGGTTGTATCCAATGGTGGGTTTTGATGAATCCGCACGGATTGAAACCGCCCAATTTCTTTTGCGGATTTTACACCGCAAAATGGATTTTAGGGGGTAACCGCAGCGAAAATCCGGGGACACGGATTTGGGCGGATTCGCCCATCTCTAATCAAAACCTGGCTCGGCGGTCCCTGCGGGGGATCATCTCCCTATTGGATTTCATCACCAGCACACATCGGTTGGAGAGCAGGAGATCTCAGAAGACCCTCTAAGAAAGGTGCACTTTCCCCTCCAGGACACCACGACCGTACCTCACGGGACATCTGCCCTGCAGTACAACCGTTCCCACAACCAGAGGTCGCGGACCCGGCAACAGGAGGACAGATCCCCCACAGTGCAGCCCAATGGAGGAAGGGGCAAGAGCGACCCAGTGGCCAGATCCCAATGGGAGTGCACACTCCATACCAGGCAACAATAACTAACTTTTTTAGAACCATTAGAGCGTATTATATACATGTTTTGTTTTTAATTATTATTATTATACTGAATCGAATAAAGAATTTTTGCTATTTGTGGTACCCCATGTTTTTTTGGTTGTGTATATGTCTTACGAAAAGGAGTGGTTATCCTTGAACATGGGGCAGCACAAATAAGCTAACTATCTGCGTACTCTATCAATTGCATTGACTTTTAATCTGCATTGTCAAGAAAGGAACGTCCTTCTTTTTTTCTATGCTCATTTGTGTAAATCCTTTGTGTTCAGTCTATCAGTGGTTCACATACAGTACATACACCCTTTCTGCATCTGCTCACTGAAGTGAGTTATACATCTATACATAGACCCTTATAGGGGATTGTGGCAAGATGGCCTGTAGGTGAGGTCAAACAATAGTCCACACTTGCAGTTTCAGGGTAAACCAAATGTTGAGTGGTTTTATTTCTCCACAACACAAAAACATTTGGGCGCACTGTAGCTTTAAGGCAAAACAAAATTCATAAAAAGAAAGCCTACTCCCCATAGGGAGATCTTGCTAAACATTCCAGGCCCTATCTAGTTATGGAACAATATTAAAGTTCTTACTGTATCTTTGGTTGGGAATCTCTGTCCCTAGAGTGAGTTTATGAAATCCTTCTAGTTAGGAGCTTGCACAGGACAGCTCTGTAGTCTGAATTAGCCACCTACTTACTACAAGCAGTAGCCTCCTTATCAAGCTGGTTGTCAGCTGTCTCTGCTTACTTCTTGATTGCCCGAGTATTCTTACTGGGTTAACCTCCTGAGTGCTGGATAAAGGACTCAGATGTATGCCGCGCATAATTATCAGTGCCTGACTTCACCCTGTCACAGGGATATAATCTGTACTCCCACTACTGATTTACATTATGTTTACTTTAAAAGGTTAAATAGGTTATATTCAATTGTATTTTAGATTATTTTGAAATATCACAATCAATTTAGAACAGGTCTGTCAAGACAACCGCGTCTTCTTTTTTATATTCATTTCTCAGAGAGGCTGTCCAAGCTTTGCGGGGTTTTTTTGTTTGTTGTTTTAAAAGAAAAATAGGATTGTAGCAGGCGGTCTCCGGAGCAGAACCCCTTTAATTTCAGCTCCGGGGACCCCCTGCTACCCGAAATACTTACCTCCGTAAAAGGTGCCGGTAGCATCTCCGGTTGGGCTAGCTGGGGTTCTCGTAATGGCGGATGTAAGGCTCCCGCGTCACATGGACCAGTAGGAAGCTGTGACATCATCCCTTGCAACTTCCTATTGGCCCGTGTGACCAGAAAATTTAAACAGCACCGAGATACCGGCACCCCGTACACGGGGTCCCCGGGGCTGAAATTAACGGGGTTCAGCTCCCGAGACCCCCCCCTCCCCCCACCCCCGTTTCAATCCTATTTTTTTTTTTTTTAATAGGTTGGACTGCTCCTTTAAAGGGACAGTCCCTCCTAGGAAGGAAGAGAAGTAAGGGATATGTGACAGTGATGTGTGTATTAGATTCAATTAAGCTCATTGATAAACTTGTCCGAATATTTAAAAAAAAATGAAAATAAAAAAGTAAGCCATTTTTAAAACTTATTTAAAATCTGCAACATTTCCACTGTAAACAAAAGCTTTTTTTTTACAATCTTTTTCTTATGTTTTTTGGAGCAGGGGCGCTTAACTTCATTCATCAACCCCCCCCCCCTCCCCCACCCCCCACAAACAGGTAAGGTTTTCAGGATATCCCACCTCAGCACAGGTGGCTTAACCAGTCCCCGCTTCAGCACACGTGGCTCAATCAGAGGCTCAGTCAAAGACTGAGCCTGTTTGAGACTGAGCCTCGGGTTGAGCCACCTGTTCTGAAGCAGGGATTTCCTGAAAAACTGTAAGTAGCTAGCAGCTGTGTGGGTGTGATCTTCAGTATCAGAGAGTACTGCGCAATGGTCTTTTCGTCTTGTCTGATTTCAGATACACATTCATCAACAAAGAAATTCTGAAAGACCATCTGTGAGATCCACGAACTGTTCCTCCATTCAGAGAATTGGGAACTTACCCATCAGGTTTAATATACCTGGTAGTGCGCCAAGGACTGTCTCTCTGTGTTTGCTAAACGTTCTAACATCGACTGAATCTTTCTAAGGAGCCAATTACACCGAAAAGATGTTCCAATTTTTTTAATGTCGACCCTCGGCGCTGAACTGCCCCCTGTAGGAATAATCTTTGCTCCCTCGTTTATCGCCAGTGACTTGAGCGGTAGTCGCAGCGGGATGAATGTGCGGAAGGTGTTAGTCACATGATGTGCCTGAAGATAAAACACGTACCTGTTTGCATACGTTCCCTGCAATTTCCTCAATTCCTGCAAAATATCAGATGATTTTTTTTTTTTTTAAAGCCAGAGGATTGAGAGATATTACAAATAACATACTTGACATTAAAAAGGGACGCTGAAAGGGCGCTATTAGAGAGGGTTGGGGTTCCTTACAATGCATCTGATCTCAGATGCGCTATTAGAGAGGGTTGGGGTTCCTTACAATGCTTCTGATCTCAGACGCGCTATTAGAGAGGGTTGGGGTTCCTTACAATGCATCTGATCTCAGACGCGCTATTAGAGAGGGTTGGAGTCCCTTACAATGCGTCTGATTTCAGATGCACTATTAGAGAGGGTTTGGGTCCCTTACAATGTATCTGATCTCATACGTGCTATTAGAGAGGGTTGGGGTTCCTTACAATGCATCTGATCTCAGACGCGCTATTAGAGAGGGTTGGGGTTCCTTACAATGCATCCGATCCCAGACGCGCTATTTTATACATGGGACTCCAACAGAAAACAAGCTTGTGTGGTTCAAACAGAAGGATATTTGGATAATAGGATGTGTGGGGTAAGATATAAGGAGTCAGACCAGTTTCCCTTTATATGGGTCCCAATTTGCCAACTCTTACCTGATTGGGGATACCTGCCCCTTGTTCTCTATGCCCTTCATTGACATTCAAGTGATCTTGATTCTCATCAGGGACCTAAAAAGAGACAAGGGGGTTTATTTATTAAACTGTGATTGTGGCGATTGGGTGAACTAGGGAACAAAAGCTAAAAAGACAAGTCAGCTGGAGTTTCTGTAGGATAGTGTCCCGATCGACACTATCGCAGTTAAATGAATATCCCAAAGATTAAACTCATAGCCCCTCACTGCAGAGACTTCCCATACTGGTGAAACTGGTTTAGTAACATTCATTTAAATGGAGCTGAGCACTTCAACAACATAGCGAAGCTTCCCTGCCCTAAGGACCTCAGACTCGCCTCTGGTGGGGTCATATTAACTACCCCAGTGGGCCTCCGCTTCTCCCTCAGTTTCCTCTTCTCGATTTTAGTACGGTGTTTGTTTTGAGTACTGCCTTTCTTCTCCTTGGTTTTCAGGGTCACTGAATCTTGCCCCTCATTCTCTGTATCACCAGGACATGGGGTTTTGCAAGGAACTTCTGATGGTTTTCCTCCTCCAAGATCTCTGTCCTGCACCTGGGGCTGTGCCTGAAGATCCCCTTCATGGTGGGGTGGATTGGGGTCTGTTGACCTGCTCCCCACAAGGCTGGAGGAGGAGCGAAGCCTTATCCTCTCCCGGCGAGCCCTCCACTCTTCCAGGAAAGGCACCTTCTCTGTGCTACTGACCTTGGCATCTCTGGACATCCTTGATTCCTAGGAGAGCAGAAGGGTCACAGAAAGTTCTAAGTGAGGACATACAAGTAAGGTCCCCACCCAAGCATCATAGTGACCAGAGAATGGATAGACACAAGTAAAACACATGGGGTGATAGTTATAGAGGGAGTGATATAGATACATATAGAATGATATAGATACAGATAGAGTGCTATAGATATAGACTGAGCAATATAGAAGGTGATAGAGTTGGTTATACAACTATCGAGATGAGAAGGGTTGAGTAACAATGAATGATATAAGGACAGTGCTCAATCAGATGTAGTGCTAAATCAGGATGGACATACTGTATAGAGATACTGATGTAACTATGCAGATACAGTGATACACAGGGGATTAAACAGGCCAGAAGCAGTAATGACAAGTGATTTATATCAAATGATACAGAATACATAAAGTGTATGTGGTGATACATATGGAGTGATATATAGTGTGATACAAACATATAGTTCTATAGGGTAAACTGCACCAATTGTAAATGGAAACAATGTTGCAAGTGCCCTAATATAAATAGCTGGTGCACGCTGGACTGGATGTCTCCACCAAGGCATCCAAACACATATATAAAATAGAACAATGCCCCCCGCACTTTCTGATGCAAAAATAGGAGTCACATTAATTGTAGCACAGTTGAAAAACAGATGTCCAGATGGAGCAACGTCTCAGGCGGCAAAAGCCCTTTCACACGCCCTAAGTCTTAAATGTGCTACAATCATATTGACTATCCTACACTAAATGTGACATCTATTCTTGCATCACAGAGTGCGGGGAACATTGTTCTATTCTATATGTGTGATACAAACAGAAAGATTATGGGGAAGTGATAGAAATAGGTAGGTACAGATCCTGATGGGGTTATACAAATGGAGTGATACACAGTATATGGCTGACAGGCACATATACTGACAGGGAGATTATCATGGTGAAGTGATACAGATAGATTGATAAAAATGATACAGATAAAGTGACCGTGCTGTAGTGATAGTCACAAGGTTGAAGTGATGGTGAGATACATATTGGTAGCGTGATAAAGATAGAGTGACTGGGATTAAGTGATAAAAATAGTGACACCTGCAGGCCGGCCCTGATGGAGCGACGCAGAGTGACAGTGAAAAAGTGACACAGATAGTGATACATACAGAGTGACTGGGATTAAGGGATACAAATAGTGATGCATACAGGGACCATGATGGAGCGACACAGAGTGACTGTGATTAAGTGACACAGAGAGTGATACAGAGTGACTGTGAAAAAGTGACACAGAGAGTGATACATACAGTGACTGTGATTAAGTGACACAGAGAGTGATACATACAGAGTGACTGTGATTAAGTGACACAGAGAGTGATACATACAGAGTGACTGTGATTAAGTGACACAGATAGTGATACATACAGAGTGACTGTGATTAAGTGACACAGAGAGTGATACAGTGACTGTGATTAAGTGACACAGATAGTGATACATACAGAGTGACTGTGATTAAGTGACACAGAGAGTGATACAGAGTGACTGTGAAAAAGTGACACAGAGAGTGATACATACAGTGACTGTGATTAAGTGACACAGAGAGTGATACATACAGAGTGACTGTGATTAAGTGACACAGAGAGTGATACATACAGAGTGACTGTGATTAAGTGACACAGATAGTGATACATACAGAGTGACTGTGATTAAGTGATACATACAGAGTGACTGTGATTAAGTGACACAGATAGTGATACATACAGAGTGACTGTGATTAAGTGACACAGAGAGTGATACATACAGAGTGACTGTGATTAAGTGACACAGAGAGTGATACATACAGAGTGACTGTGATTAAGTGACACAGAGAGTGATACATACAGAGTGACTGTGATTAAGTGACACAGATAGTGATACATACAGAGTGACTGTGATTAAGTGACACAGAGAGTGATACAGTGACTGTGATTAAGTGACACAGATAGTGATACATACAGAGTGACTGTGATTAAGTGACAGATAGTGATACATACAGAGTGACTGTGATTAAGTGACACAGATAGTGATACATACAGTGACTGTGATTAAGTGACACAGAGAGTGATACATACAGAGTGACTGTGATTAAGTGACACAGATAGTGATACATACAGAGTGACTGTGATTAAGTGACAGATAGTGATACATACAGAGTGACTGTGATTAAGTGACACAGATAGTGATACATCCAGAGTGACTGTGATTAAGTGACACAGATAGTGATACATACAGAGTGACTGTGAAAAAGTGACACAGATAGTAATACATACAGAGTGACTGTGATTAAGTGACACAGAGAGTGATACATACAGAGTGATTGATTAAGTGACACAGATAGTGATACATACAGAGTGACTGTGATTAAGTGACACAGAGAGTGATACATACAGAGTGACTGTGATTAAGTGACACAGATAGTGATACATACAGAGTGACTGTGATTAAGTGACAGATAGTGATACATACAGAGTGACTGTGATTAAGTGACACAGATAGTGATACATACAGAGTGACTGTGATTAAGTGACACAGATAGTGATACATACAGAGTGATTGATTAAGTGACACAGATAGTGATACATACAGAGTGACTGTGATTAAGTGACACAGATAGTGATACATACAGAGTGACTGTGATTAAGTGACACAGATAGTGATACATACAGAGTGACTGTGATTAAGTGACACAGATAGTGATACATACAGAGTGACTGTGATTAAGTGACACAGATAGTGATACATACAAAGTGACTGTGATTAAGTGACACAGATAGTGATACATACAAAGTGACTGTGATTAAGTGACACAGATAGTGATACATACAGAGTGACTGTGATTAAGTGATACATACAGCGTTACCATGATGGAGTGATACAGATAGTGACTGAGATTAAGTGATACATGTAGTGATACATACAGCGTTACCATGATGGTGTGATACAGATAGAGTGACTGTGATTAAATGATACATGTAGTGATGCATGCAGAATGACCATGATGGAATGATACAGATAGTGACTGAGATTAAGTGATACATGTAGTGATGCATGCAGAATGACCATGATGGAATGATACAGATAGTGACTGAGATTAAGTAATAAATAAAGAAGGCCTATGACAGAGGGATACAGAAAAAGTGACTATGATGGAGGGGTGCAAATAAAGTAACTAAGATGGACAGATGCATATAGAGTGAGTATGATGGAAGAATGCAGAATAAGTGAGCATGATGAAGTTATACCGAATACGTGATTCACAGAGTGCACATGATGGAGCGATACAATAGGGTGCCTATAATGGAAGGATACAGAATAAGTGATACATATGGAGTGATACAGATAGAGGGATGCAGCTGGAATGAGCCCAGTGATGTGAGTGATGGGGGAGATAACCCCATGTCTAATACCTCCTTGCTGAAGAGAAGATCCCTCTGTTTCCGCTTGCTGTCTGGGAACTCCCTGGGGGAGGAGTGAGACCCCCAGCCCAGAGCTGAGGAGATCAGACAGTGCCTTCCCAGAGGACTAGAAACCTCTGATCCTGACAGGAGGAGCCTCACAGGCCTTCTCCCCCCCTCCCTCGCACCCCAGAGTCCTTATATAGGAACGTGCCTGTTACTTGGCAGACTTTGCTTCCAAAGGCAGTGAATCATTTCCTTCATTTAATAAAAAAGGGGAGAAAGCTCCCTGGGACAACTGGTTCATTTTAACTCGGATTTTCTCTCTTCACAGAAAATTAAAAAAGAATTTAAAAAAAACTTGTGGTTTACAGGAGCCAACAAGTGCATAAAGGGCGAGAAAAGGGGGGAGATGGGAGCACTTCTCATGCAGACCCAGGGCAAGTGAAGCTTGAGGGGCAGAGGAAAGAGGCAGGGGTGCACCTGTGTGCTCTGAGATCTAGCCGCTGATACAGAGATGGAGTCAGATGCAGAGTCAGACTGATATATGTGATCCTGTCTCTATATCCTTATTCTCGCTGCCCTCTTGGTCCAATGTACCCTTTCCTGCAATCAGAAAGTAGAAAAACAGGATATTCAGCGCTCGTGCTGTATGATGGTGTGGATGATCCCTTTGCAGCATGTACATAAAGCGTCTCCCCAGAAACTCTCAAATCTAGGTGAACCCCCCTTAAAAAGGGGGGAGGGCACCCTGAAATACAAGATAATAAAAAATGCACAAATGCGCACCAGGGATTAGTGGAAGGTAATTTATTAAAAATACACACAAACTCTGAGGGGATCCAACCCCACCTCAGAACAGCTGTGCAGCTGGACGGCTAAGTACTACCCAGGAGAACACCTGATGGTGACTAAACCCTAAGCTGCACAGTATACAAATACAGCAAAATTTATATAAAAACACATGAAAGAAAAAAACAAACATGAAAACAACCTATCAACAGATTTGTATAGAAACCGCCATAAGGTTGGGCACTGGCAAGGGGAAACGGGCACTCACACTGAGACAGTCAGCAGACTCGCGGTGTCTGCACAGGATCCGGATCTCGGCACCGCGGAGATGGAAAAAACCGCTGCTGTCTCCTGCAGGCTCCGTCTCAGCTTACCAGCATACACGCGCAGGATGACCTGTCGTGACCTCTACGCGTTTCGTACCAAGTACTTCGTCAGGAGGTGGGGTTGGATCCCCTCAGAGTTTTTGTGTATTTTTAATAAATTACCTTCCACTAATCCCTGGTGCGCATTTGTGCATTTTTTATTACCTTTCCTGCAATCCTACACATCCTGGATCACTTCTTGGGCACATAGATCGCTTATTATGAGTATGGCTCACTTTTTAGGAGTATGACTCTCTCATTAGGAGCACGAGTCACTCATTAGGCATATAGTTCACACATTAGGCGCATGACTCATTCATTAGGAACATGACTCACTCATTAGGAGCATGACTCACTCATTAGGAGCATGACTCACTCATTAGGAGCATGACCGCTTATTAGGTGCAAAGATCACTCATTAGGAGCATGACTCACTCATTAGGGACATGACTCACTCACTAGGAGCATGGCTCACTTATTCGGGGTGTATGTTACTCATTATAAGGCTGTTTCCCTCATTAGAAGTGAGTCTCACTCATTGTAAGTCTATCTCCCTTGTTAGAATTAAGTCTCACTCATTTTAACATAACCTCATAGAATTCAGTCTCACACCTACAAACCTGTCCTGTTTTGTTGAGTAACTCTTGTTAGACACAGTTGTGCTTCCCCATCATTCCTTCACCTCCCAATCTACAATACTGCGGCATTATGGTATATCTCATGTTTACTATACCGATCCTTATAACCAGTGTTCGACAAATCCATTCACTTACAGGCCCGTGGCGACTGGATTTGGCCCCGTGGCGACCTCCTCATGACCGCCCAAGCAGGGCGGGATTGGGGACGGGACTAGGTGGCGAGTAGATTTTTTTGGTTCGGCGAGTAGATTTTTGGGTGAT